>NC_133533.1:7893630-8130397 GCF_048544455.1 Silene latifolia | reverse complement strand
CTTTTTCCTAATGTATCACACAAACAGCAAATGTTTTTGTTTCTTCAAAAATCATGACGGCAATACTTGAGGCCTCAATAAAATTTAGAACAGGACCTCTAAATTCTGTTGGCCGCCCTTGCATAAAAGATGGTGAAGACTCTCACGATTATGAGGTCTTATCTTTTAAAGGAGCAATTAGTCTCTAAACATCCCACTTGTATAAATAGAATAAAATTTTCTTGATAATTTCTAAGCTTTATAGCTTTCACATTTAACCCATATTAAGTTTAATATGAATATTTTCGCCTTAAACTAAAAATTGTGTTAGAGGAAAGTGGTGAGAAAATTCAAGTGACCACCCATGTTTTTGGGTGCTTTAACTTTCTTGGCTCAAACAGTCGGAGGGTAAGTCTTTTATAAAACGATTTTATGATGTCACATTATAAAATGGGTTATTTCATGAGAATAATCTAAACTATGCCTAGTCTTCTCATATTAATCCATACTTAAGTTTAACTGTGAAAAATTCGAACTTTTGCATCAGTTATCTTTCATTGAACTCGGCCTAATTTTGACTTGTTACCACCAGTAAACTATCAGGTCATAAACTCAAAAATCACAATACATCCCATTTTTTTGTTCTTAATTCATCTTTCTGGATAACTTTACCCATCTTTTTCCTCCATTCTTCTTCTTCTTCTTCTTCTTCCTCAATTCTTCCTTCATTTATTCAAAAAAAAAAAAAAAAAAATGAAACCGCCAGCAGCCCAGAAGTCCTAGCCACCGTGCTCTACTTCCCCCGCACAATTCGAACCATCACTGTCCTACGCTCCGTCAATAGTTACTTCGACCACCATAGACGAGTTCAGTTCGGCCCTCAATCAAGCTCTTCACCTCGGAATCGAAACCCGATTCGAAGCATCACTAACTCGAGTTGCTCCATGCCCGAATTAGAACTTGCTCATCCCGCGCCTGGAGTTCCGCCTTTAAGCCGAGCACCTGCTACTTTGCTTACTCTCCCGGATTAGAACTTCGACCGCCACCAGGCCCACCACGGTGCTTTGCTCACTCTCCGATAACCACCAGTGTGCACCTCGCAACCAGCCCATCTCGGTGCCGAGTTTGAAATAACTTCACCAATTTCAATCGTCACCAACCCACGGCTCGACCCCAGACGCGCCTCCTGGGTCCGTTAACCACCATGATCAGCTCGTAAAAGCATACCAGAATTTACAACCACCGTGATGCGGACCACCATTGATTAATTGAGATCTTTTATGTAATTTGGTAATTTGGGGTTTGATTGGCGTTTGGATAACTAATGTAATGTGATGGTTTTGCATTTAGGGGTTAATTAAAGGGCTTGGAAATTGATTAGAGGGGAGGAGATAAGGGGTTTTTAAGGTATGACCTGACAAGTAGGTAGTCGGTTACCTGGTTCATTGTAAGGAAAATGAGTGCGTAGATCAGATTAATATGAGTTAAAACATAGCCTGAATTAATATAAGAATGAGAGGCATAGGTTGAATTATTTCTATGAAATAACTCTTATAAAATTATATAATGAAATACCTTAATGCCTGTATGAAGAGTCACGGGCAAGAACACCTAAGAGGGGGAGGGGGTGAATTAGGTGTCTATTTAAAAAATTTAAGTTTAATGAAAGCTTCTTTTAAAACTCTTAAACACTTTAAACAATGCTTAGATGAAAGGAGAAGTCGATACTTAGAACTAGAGAGTTAGAAGTATTCAACAACGATTCAGCAAGCAGAAGTTACAGTGTACTCAAAAGTTGATTCTGTAGATAAAAACGCGAGTAGAGTGTGCAGCGGAAATAAAACGAAATAGACACGACTAACGAGGATTTTAAAAACTGGTTCGGTCACTACTCCGCGACCTACGTCCAGCGAAACAACTCCCCAACCTACTCCGGTTGCTAATGCTTAAAAGCTACTCCGCTTCCAAGACTTTTGCTTTGGGCTACTCCGCCGAAAGACTCCTTGCTTAAAGCTACTCCGCAATAAGACTTTTGCTTTGGGCTACTCCGCCGAAAGACTTCATGCTCAAAACCTACTCCGCTTCGAAGACTTCATGCTTAAGGATAACTCTATCCTAAGACTTTGGTTTGGTTCTACCCGGTTGTTACAAGACTCCACTTATCTCAATGTTGATCACTCAATTGAACGGAGGAGATAAAGTTTAAGTACAAAACACGGGATCCTTGAACACGATTAAAACGACTAGGTGCAACAACAAACTCAATAAAAGACTCAAAAGATGAATAAACAAACTTGCAAAAGATTCAAAGATTTTGAAATGAAAAACGGTTTTGCAAAGTTAATTTACTCGATTGAAAGCTTAAGTATTTTTCTGTTTAAAACCCGTTTGTTGCACACTTGTAAAAATAAATTAAGCAAGCTATTTATAATGTTTAAGTAGTTTACTTTACATTAAAATATTTTACACTCATAAGCACAAGTGAATAAAATAATGTAAGTAGTTTGCTTGAGCAACATGCACAAGCCATCCGAATTCCTCTACAAGCAACCGAGTATTCTTCCTCAAGAAATCGGTGCCTAAGATTGCAAGAAATCAGATTGTGCACACACACAAAAATGGGTTGGGTTTTTCAACAAGAAACAAGCATAAATGGTTGTGTTTATGGGAACCATAAACATTTCCATAAATGTAAAAGCAAACAACCCTTTTATGGTAAGTGTTTTATTGTGCAAGCAAACTCCTTAGCAAGTCATTGAAAGCTTAATTTTCTTTAAAAGAGTTCAAAACATTTCCAGAAATCATTTGTGATACTTGAAAGCATTTTAACAAAAATTCAAATAATTTCGAAATATTTCTTTCAAAGACAAGCCTTAATTAATTGTTGACTCAACTGTTGTTTTTGCACCTAAACGTAAATTCGTGTTAAACGATCACCTTACAACACATGACTTTAGCACTAATGACAATCTTCATCTTTGATCTTCATGATGACATTCTTGATAACCTTGAATTGACAATTGGAGCTTCATGCTACATGGTTAAACTTAAGAGGCACACAATTAAATAACAAATGAGATTAATTTGTCTTAAGGCATCATCAACACTAGCTTAATCAAATTGGGTTTCTTCACTGTATTATGAAAAATTGATGATTGGTAGAAGTTGTTTTAGTGAATTTTATAATTAAATAATCACTTGGTTTTACAATATTGTTTATGTAAAATGTAAAATATTTTGTATAAGAATTGTTTATCGAAGTCAACAAATAAAATTACTTGAAAAAGAAAAATTGTTTTTTGAATACAAATAATATAATGTGATTTCAGATTATTTATAATATATATTTTCATTTTTTTAAGTAATTGTACTCTTCATTCTTTCCAAAGTAACACGTATTTTTCATATGGACAGCGATAGGGCGCCACCATACTTAAAGAAAAAAGAAAAGTAAAAAATAAATTGTTAATTTTCTTTTTTGCGCCAACATTTCAAGGGTAATTATGTAATTTATGTCTATTCAATATCTATTCATTTTAAGCTAACCTTTATTTAACATTAGCTTAATTTACATTAATCGATTTTGTGATTACGTTTTTTCATCATTATAGTGTGTTCGTTCTTCATCTACCGGGTCCTTCATTTACTATACGATCCCTCGCCGGATGAACAAGGCACTATAATTATGAGCGTCAGTATATTTCGAACAACCGAACCTAATACATTATGTAATACCCAGTACCTTTCATTTGAATCAATTAGCATTCCACCAAAAAATTTATCTAATCTGCATTGGCATCTTATACTGAAAATAAAACACATTGCTGGGAAAAATGGAAAATGGCAAAACGCAGTCCTCTACTATACAAGCAAGAATCTTGTTTGTTATCATTCCTCAAAACGTGGTAAAAAGAATGGAACTTCTCGAAGTGGTTTCGTGATATGGAGAAGAACTTCTCTCTCTTTGATGCCTGAGAGGAAGACAAGGTGAGGTTAGCCTCTCACTTTCTTGTGAAGGAAGCCGATAGGTGGTGGATTTTGACCGGTCCTACCGCTACTCTAGACCCCAACTTTGATTAGAACCGCTTCAAGTCACTTGTGGAAACCCGCTTCTACCCTAAGGAGCTCAAGCAACAAAGGTTGAAGGTGTTCATGGAATTCAAACAAGGGAAGCTATCAATTCAAGCCTACACCGACAAGTTTAATGAACTTGCTCATTATGCCTCCAAGTTCATGAAAGATGAAGAGGATCGTGTCTACTTCTACAAGAACAAGTTGAATCCTATGGTGGAAAGCATAGTGAGAAGAAGCTCAACTACCTTTGTGGAAGTCTATGATGATGCTATTTGGGCCGAAAACTCCTTGAAGGCCATTGAAGAAGAATCCAAGCCCCACTCCTCTTCTCATTCCTACCGTTCTAACTTTCATGGTAAGAGATTGTGCCTTCTACCCCAAACTATGCCAACAATAAGAGGTTCGTGCCAAGGATACAAGACCATGGAGGACAAGAACCAAGAGTTCAAGAACCAAGAGGACAAGTTCCCGCATCAACTAATAGGCTTGAGAAGGAACGCAAGTGCTACCATTGTAGGCAAGCTCTACACCCCGGAATTGGATGCTATGAAAAGCCCTTGACTTGCTTTCATCGTAAGAATCCCGGACATCGTGCCGTTGATTGCCCCGTGAAGAAGGATGTTCCTACTCCAAATGCTAGGCCAAGAGGAACCATCTTTGTCATGAGTTGAGCCGAAGCCGCCGCTCATCCCGATATCATTACGGGTATGTTCCCAATTTTTGATCAACCTTGCCTTATTCTATTTGATACCGGCGCATCTTTATCTTTTATATCTTCCAAGTTTTCCGAAAAGCTAGCTCTTGAACCCATTCCTAGTGAGGAAACTTATATATCTTTACCTTTCGGAGAAATGTTCTCTCGTTCCCTTTCTTTCTCCGACATTCCTATCTCTATTTCGGGAACCTTATTCCCCGCTAACCTACTTCGTTTTCCCCTTGAGGAATTCGATGTAATTTTGGGTATGGATTGGTTGTCAAAGTATGATGCAAGATTAGAGTGTAGAGACCAAAAGATTTGCCTCAAGAGTCCGATAGGCAACCGTGTGTCCTATAGAGGAGTCCGTTCCCAAGAAGGTGTGAAGTTGATTTCCGCTTTGAAGTTGATGAGTATGAAGAGGAAAGGTTACCAAATCTTTCTTTGTGTGGTGACTTCTACCTCCCCTTCCTTACCAAAGATCGAGGAAGTGCCTGTGGTTTGCGAGTTCGCCGATGTTTTCCCCGAGGAATTGCCCGGAATTCCTCCCGGGCATGATGTTGAGTTCTCTATCGACCTTGTACCCGGAACCGGTCCGATTGCTAAAGCCCCGTACCGTATGGCGCCAACCGAGTTGAAAGAGTTGAGAAAGCAACTTGATGAGATGATTTAGAAAGGATTCATTAGACCTAGTGCCTCGCCTTGGGGTGCTCCCGTTCTCTTTGTGAAGAAGAAAGATGGATCCATGAGACTTTGCATTGACTACCGCGAGCTTAACCGTGTTACCATCAAGAACAAGTATCCTCTACCAAGAATTGAAGATTTTTTCGAGCAACTCAAAGGTGCTTCTACTTTTTCCAAGATTGATTTGAGATCCGGTTATCACCAAATTCCTGTTCGTGAGTCCGATATCCCTAAGACCGCCTTTAGCACGAGATATGGACATTTCAAGTTTAAGGTGATACCCTTTGGTTTAACCAATGCCCCTTCTATCTTCATGGACCAAATGAACCGGACCTTTAGTGAGTTCTTAGACAAGTGTGTTGTGGTCTTCATTGACGATATCCTCATCTATTCCAAGTCCGAAGAAGAGCATGCCGTCATCTTCGTATCATCTTGGAGATCCTCCGTCGTCAGAAGTGGTTTGCCAAATTCTCCAAGTGTGAATTTTGGTTGTCTAAGGTGTCTTTTCTAGGCCATGTTATATCTAAGGATGGTGTTATGGTAGATACTTCGAAGATTGAAGCCGTGATCGAGTGGAAGAGCCGAAGAGCCCAACTGATGTTGGTGAGATCCGTAGTTTCTTGGGTTTGGCGGGTTACTACCGTCGCTTTGTGAAACATTTCTCCAAGCTTGCTAGACCGATGACTCAACTTTTGAAGAAAGAGACCAAGTTTGTTTGGACCGAGGCTTGTGAAGGTGCATTCCAAGAGTTGAAGAAGAGGTTGACTACCGCTCCCGTGTTGACCTTACCCGAGGATGGAGTTGATTTTGATGTGTTCTGTGATGCTTCTAAGATGGGTTTAGGTTGTGTTCTCATGAAGAATAGGAGAGTTGTTGCCTATGCTTCGCGACAATTGAGAGTTTATGAGGTGAACTATCCCACCCATGATCTGGAATTAGCCGCCGTTGTTCATGCCTTGAAGATGTGGAGACACTACCTCATTGAAGTTCATTGCCGTATCTACACCGATCATAAGATTTTGAGGTACATCTTCACCCAGAAAGATTTGAATATGAGACAACGACGATGGTTGGAATTGGTGAATGATTACGACGTAGAGTTGTTGTATCATGAAGGAAAGGCAAATGTGGTTGCCGATGCTCTTAGTAGGAAGTCTACTCATTTCTTGAGTGACATCCGTGTGCTTGCCGATGACCTTTGTGCCGAGTTTCATAATTTGAGTTTGCAACTTGTAGAGAGTGGTTTTGATTATCTTGGTGCTATGGTTGCCGAGCCCGTTCTTCACCGTGAGATTCTAGATAGCCTTGTGGACGATGCTACCTTTAAAAGTTTCCAAGCCAAGCTTCTAGAAGGGAAAGCAAAGGATTGTGAGATCGACGCTAAAGGTTACCTTCGTTACCGAGGACGCATGTATGTGCCCGATGCCATTGATTTGAGGAAGAGAGTTCTAGATGAAGCTCATCTATCCCCTTATTCGATTCGCCCTGGAGGAGACAAGATGTATAAAGATTTGAAGCTTCAGTGTCGGTGGCCTAACATGAAGAATGACATTGTGTCATATGTCGGGAGGTGTCTTACTTGCCAACAAGTGAAGATTGAGCATAAGAGGCCCGGTGGTTTGCTACAACCTTTGGATGTTCCTTTATGGAAGTGGGAGTCCATTTCCATGGATTTTGTGATGGCTTTGCCTAAGACCGTTGGTAGAAAGGATGCCGTATGGGTGGTTGTGGATAGGTTGACCAAGTGTGCTAGATTCATCCCTATCAAAGAGACTTGGAGTTTAGACCGACTTGTCAGTGCTTATGTTGAGGAGATCGTTCGTTACCATGGTGTTCCCAAGGAGATCGTGTCGGATCGTGACCCGTGTTTTTGTTCGAGATTTTGGAAAGCTTTGCAAGATGCTATGGGTAGTAAGTTGTTGATGAGTACTGCTTTTCATGCCGCTATCGATGGACAATCCGAGAGAACGATTCAAACTCTAGAAGATTTGTTGCGTGCTTGTGCCCTTGATTTTCATTCTAGTTGGAAGAAGAGCTTACCTTTGGTGGAATTTTCCTACAACAACAGTTATCACTTATCATGCTTCTATCAAGATGGCCCCTTATGAAGCCTTTTATGGAAGGAAATGCCGTAGTCCGATTTGTTGGGATCAAGCAAGTGATGTTCATGATCTAGGACCCGACAAGTTAGCCGAGACAATTGATCAAGTGAAGCTTATCCGTGAAAGAATGAAAGCCGCCCAAGATCGACAGAAATCCTATGCCGATGTTCGCCGTCGACCCTTGGAGTTTGAAGTTGGAGATAAGGTATTCTTGAAAGTGTCCCCGATCAAAGGAGTAAAGAGGTTTGGAGTTAAAGGGAAGTGAGTCCGAAGTACATTGGACCTTATGAAGTGACAAAAAAGATTGGTGCCGTGGCTTATAGATTGGATTTGCCCCCGAGTTTGGTTAAAGTTCATGACGTTTTCCATGTTTCTCAGCTTAGGAAATACATTAGCAACCCTAGTCATGTGTTGCAAAGGGAGATTCCCGAGCTTGAGCCTAATCTTTCTTTCGAGGAGAGACCGATTCGTATCTTGGATAAGAAGGAGAAGAAGCTAAGGAGCAAGGTGGTGCCCTTGGTGAAGGTTTTGTGGAAGTGCGGTGATGTAGAAGAAGAGACTTGGGAGCCCGAGACTTCCATGCGTGTCAAGTATCCTAGTTTGTTTTCTTAAGGTAATGCCTTTCGTTTCAAGTTTCGAGGGCGAAACTTTTTAAAAGGAGGGGTGATTGTAACACCCTGCGCTTTCCTTATATTTTAAATAAACTTTTAAGTAATTTTTATTAAATAATTATTATTTAAAGCTTATTTTTATAAAATATCGTCATAGCCGTGTAACGGATATAAAAGTGTAGATTTTAATAATAATATTCTCCGTCTTGAGTTATAGTAAATTTGAGACGAAAATTCTAGTAGAAACCGACTCATTTTCGAGTTATTGGGCTTATCTTGACTCATGGGCCTTTTCCCTCTCTTTTCTCTTCACAAAACCCCCAACTAAACCCTCACAACTTCATCTCCCTCACTTCTAATTTCTGAAATTACTAAGCAAACACCTCACCATTGTTGAACCATCTCTTCTTAACCCTAAAATCACCATAACTCACTCAATTCTTCACCAATCTCGTTCCTTTTCGCGCCATTCTCTTCCTTTTCTCATTCCCCATCTTTCTAAGTAAGAAAGTCACCATCTTCTCTCTTATTTCAGAATTTTCATCTTACAAGAACATGAGTTCTTGACTTAATATCTTTATTTTTGTGTTTAGGGGAAAGCTTGGACGACCCGGAAGAAGATAGCTACATCATTGACGACTCAATAGAAAATTAAAGTGCAAAGAAGGTAACGGTGATGGGTTACTCGACTTTTATGTTAAAATTGTGTGATTTGTGTAGTATTAGACTCATATGATTGTTAAATTTGTTGTCTTGCATGATTTGTGGTGAATGGATGTCGATTAGAATACTTGAATAACATTTCTCACATGTTTTAGGAAAAGTTTTACCCTTTATTGTCTTTGATCCGTATTGGTTGAATTTGTATCTCAATTATGTTGTTTTTCTTGGTTAGAATCATTTTAGGACAGGTAAATAATTATTGTGGAACGATTTGTGGTTGTTTGCAAATGATTTGAGGAACGATTTTGGCGATTCACGCGTACAGTGGGTCTCAGCCGGCCGACCGGCTCTGGACCGGCTGGGAACTCCTTGTATGTTGTTTCACTTTTCAAAAATGTGTCGTGGGTCTCAGCCGGTGGACCGGCCGCCGGCTCTGGACCGGCTGGGAACCCCTGTAACAGTTGGCCTTTTTACAAATTTTTCAAAAATGAACCATGGGTCTCAGCCGGTGGACCGGCCGCCGGCTCTGGACCGGCTGGGAATCCCCTGATTGTTTTATTGAAAATTAATGTTCACCAGGATTCCTAGCCGGTGGACCGGCGCCGGCCCACAACCGGCTGAGACCCCTCTGAGTGCTTTTCTTCGCCTATAACTTATATTAACCAAAGATTTACGCATGTATCTTTTCCATGATTAATAGGTGATCAATTTAGGACATGTTTACGGGATGCCCATGAAATTATTGTTGTTCTCTTTTGGACCCAAGTGTGACTATTTAAATCATGTGACGACTTGACATTCCTTATTTACCCTTTCGGACCTTTGGTTACGGATATGTGTGCCATGTTTCCGGATCGGGTTATCCTTCCGCCTCTTCGGACCTTTGGTTACGGACTGTGTGCCATGTTTCCGATTTGGGGTTACTCGACCTCTGGTTACGGTCTGTGTGCTATGTATCGAGTCTTGGATGCGGATAGGTCACCGCATGTCGAATCGGGTGACGTCCATCCCGAGAGTCTGGATCCAGGTTTAGACTAGGACCATATTATGATCGTCGTCCTACCAGGAGGTTGGAGTCTAGGATAGGTCTTGTGTGTAGTATCTCGGACATGCTTTAAAGGTAGCCTCTGAGTCGGATACTCCGTGCATACTTTGTATATGTCTTACACTTTGAGTCGGGTCAATGTGTGATCGGATGATCTAACTATTCTTCTCTCATATATGCATAATTATTCTTAATTTCCCATGCCTACTAATCTTGATTTTCTTGTTAATGAGAATATTTATCCTTGTGCTTGTTTGTTTAATTAAGTTCTTAATTACTTGTATTTTGACATATTGTGGCTGGGAGGACCCTGAGTTACTCCCCACTGACTGTGGCTTTCATATTTATTATGAATGACAGGTTGGTGCTGAAGCTTAAGTGGGGAACACCATGTAAGCTAGCGAGTTCTTACCCTGGACCTTATTTAGTTATCACTTTAATAGACTCACCTACTTTTAAACTAATGTTAATTCGTGGGATATCTTTTCCCCAATAAATAGACTCGTGTTGTAAACTTAACTTAACTAACTATACTCATTTATCGTGTTGGTGATACCTTGCGTTGGACTTCTATAGAAGCCTCAAAAATTTTTAAAAATCCCGTGTTTCCGCTGCATTTTACTATTTATTTTTATTGCCTTAACGAGGGGTGTCACAGTTAATCGGGAATTTGTGCATAGAATACAAAAGAGTGAAGTTAGAAAGGCGTTAAGGAAGATGGGGTCAAAGAAAGCAGGGGGACCGGATGATATACCCATAGAAGTTTGGAGGTGCTTCGAGGAGAAAGGAATCGAATGGGTAACCATGCTATTCAAAAAGATTTGGAGGAGCAACAAGATGCCACCAGCTTGGAGGAGAAGCACTCTTGTCCCTTTGTAGAAGAACAAAGGTGATGTTCAAGAGTGTCCCAATTATCGGGGAATTAAACTTATGAGTCATACGATGAAGTTATGGGAGCGGATAGTCGAGCAAAGGCTTAGGATATGTGTAGTTATCTCGGATAACCAATTTGGATTTATGCCCGGGAGATCGACTATGGATGCGATTTTTATCATGATACAGTTGATGGAACACCATCGGGACAAGAAGAAGGACTTGCATATGGTTTTTATTGACTTGGAAAAGGCTTATGATAGGGTACCAAGAGAATTACTTTGGTGGGTTTTGGCGAGAAAGAGTGTGTCTCGAAAATATATTGACCACATAAAGCACATGTATGAGGGGGCTAGTGCAAGTGTTCGCACTAATGTTGGGAGAATGGAAGAATTTGCCTTTTACCATCGAGGTTCATAAAGGTTACGCACTTAGTCCTTTTCTGTTTGCTATAGTTATGAATGAGTTGACAAGGGATATTCAGGACGACATCCCTTGGTGTATGATGTTTGCTGATGATATTGGGCTGATTGATGAGATGAAAGAAGGGGTGGATATAACGTTGGAATTGTGGAGGCATACTTTAGAGACTCGTGAGTTTAGGTTGAGTAGGATTAAGACCGAGTATTTGAGGTGTCCGTTCACTAAAGTGGCGGGGTCGAGATCGACAGAGGCGGGGAGTATTCTTTTCGATGGGAATGTTGTCGAGGGGTCAAATTTCTTCAGATATCTAGGATCTATTATTCAAAAAGATGGGGAGTTAGACGGAGATGTGGCTCACAGAATTAAAGCGGATGGTTGAAATGGAAGTGATGGGGCATATTCTGCACCCGCTGACCGAGTCAACACATTGAGCAAGGTCAAATATATCCACAAGCAAGTCAACGACTTAGATAGCCTAACCGACGCAGCCTGTCGGCCTGTCTAATGGGTCTCGGCTGGGACAACTAGCCAGCCGGGGCACATATCCGCGTACTCATATCCAAGACCCCTCGGCGGCGAGTCAACGGGGCCCGCCGGCCTGCCATGGGTCCCTCGGCCGAGGGTAGATCAGTCTTTCCACCTGCTAGCCACTTGGCCAATTGGCCACTACGTGACAAAAGGTGAAAGTCTATAAATACTCCTCAACCCTTATTGAGAAGGGGATCCACATTTTAACCTAAGAATCACTATTCATCTGGTAATATCTTCCTTATCTCTCTACAAAATATACTTCGCCAAGTAACAACAACTTATCTCTTTAAGTCCACTGACTTGAGCGTCGGAGTGAGTACGCTCGGCCAAAGCCGAGCCCTCAGTTTGTTCATTGTTTCAGGAGACCGAAAGGAGGATTCAGTCAAAAACGTCATTCTACAAGCACGGGTGGTAACAAGTAACTGCTCTGGAATTACACCCGGAACAATTGGCGCCGTCTGTGGGGAAGATACTAGAAGCTAGTCACGTTCATTCCCAAACAAAAAAAAAACACAAAACAAAAACCCATCCAAAAAAGCTAAGAAGATGTCGAAACAACAAGAAGTATTCGTGACCGACGAAACCGAATTCTGCCAAGATGATACCGTCCACAATTCTGGAGTTGTGCAGCCCCCCACCGGCCGAGTAACTCAACCGGAGTACGGGATGCCAATAATACCAGATACGCCGCTGCCCGCCGACCAAGTCACCATCATGGGACATGTGGTTGACGCAGCTAAACTGAAACTACTCCTGGACCTAATAGGTAGCACGCCGGCTCACACTGTAACTCCGACAAGAGCGGTGGCACCCGTCCAGGAGATCAGGGCCCAGAATGTGACTCCGAGAGACTTGAACGGAGCACTGGAAGAAGCTGGCCCTGTCAAGACGCCGGGGGAGCCCAGAGTGTTAGTGGTAGACCTGAGTCCTTCCCGCACTCGCGGGAGGACGGCGTCGCCTCAGCACCGACGAGGCATGCCCCAGAGGAGTGAAAGAAGTCCGACTCACCAGAGTCGGAGAAGAAGCCCTTCCCGCCACGGGGAGAGGAGCCGGACTAGGGATGCGAGAAGCCAATCGCCGCGTGTCGTTCGACACGTGGTCAGACAACCCCTCAACCCCTATGTCTTAGAGACCCCGGTGCCGACTAAGCTCAAGTTGCCACCCATATCATACAAAGGAGAAGGCGACCCAACCGACCACGCCGAGGCTTTCGAGTCTTACATGTCGCTTTGGGAGCAACCTGGTGAGGTTTGGTGCCGAGTCTTCCCGACGACACTGCATGGGATGGCACAAAGCTGGTACAAGGGGCTGCCCAATGGGTCGATATACTGTTATGGCGACCTAAGGGACATATTTTTGGCCCAGTATTCTTGCAATAAGAGGAGGGCCGTCGAGACATCGGATCTCCTGACTATCAAACAGGAGGGAGGCGAGTATCTCCGAAGTTATGTGAAGAGGTTCGACGCCAAGGTTCAGCAGATTCGTGAGCTGAACAGCGAACTGGCGGCCTTCGCACTGATGAAAAGCCTCCCGAGAGGAGACTTAAAAAATGAGCTCATCAAGTGCGGCGGTCTGAACCTAGACTCCGCCAGGAAAATGGCCGACCAGGCCATAAAGGTGGAGGACTACCACAAAACCTGGGTAGGCCCCAGCGAGGCCGGGCACTCAGAGAGAAAGAGCCGCCGGGAGGACAACCCGGACGAAGGACGCCGTGATAATAATAGGTCACGGTCTGACAGATCTGCCAGGAAACAGAACTCGGCAGGCGCCGGGGGGAGTTCAGGACCATACTACCAAAAACGGTTCAATGGCCACACCCCCTTGGTCGTATCTGCCGCCGAGGTCTTTGCCCTGAGCAAGAACGAGGGTCAGAAGTGGGAAAGGCCCCCCAGGCCGAGGGGGGACGGTGACACGAGCCAGTACTGTGAGTACCATGGCCACACCGGCCACTTAACTGACAACTGCCGGCATCTGAAGAATGTCATCGAAGAGCTGATCCGGAAGGGGAGCCTCGGCAAATATGTTGCCAAAGGCCAAAAGACTGATGCCGGCGGCTCAAATAAGAAATCCATCTTTGAACGGATAGGAGTAATCCATGTTGTCATCGGGGGCAACGAGAACGGTGGGTCCGCTCATGGGCACAAACGGCAGACTCGAACGAGCCGTATCAGGCCATCAACTTTGTGCCCAAAACAGCGATCCCCGCTTCCAACATCCCCGATATGACTATTGGAAAGAAGGACTACGAGGGAGTCATCGCCCCTCACAGCGACCCACTTGTAGTCCACTTGGACATAGCCAACCACCTGGTCAAGAGGTGCCTGATTGACACAGGCGCCTACACGAACATCATGTTCAGGGAGTGCTTTCTCAACCTCGGTCTGAAGGTTGAAGACTTGAGCCCCTGCACCAATCAGTTGTACAGTTTTTCCGGGGCCGGCCTGGTACCCCTGGGGTCAATCAGGCTGCCAGTGATGTTCAGCGAGGGGAATGCGGCTAAAAACGTCCTGTCTGAGTTCGTGGTCATTGACGGCTCGTCCGCCTACAACGTTCTCATAGGCCGAGTCACTCTGAGCGAGGCCGATGCAGTAATGTCCATCCGGGCCCTGACACTGATGTATGTCTCGGACCGGGGGGAAGAGCATAAGCTCGTCTCAAAGGACGAGAAGGACGAGGTGGTCAACGTCCAGATATCTGCCAGAGGATGCAACATGCAATCCCTCAAAGTGGCAAAGAAGTCAGAGAAGGGGAAGAGCCCATCCTTGCAGCAGGAGGGCGGCCTCATGGATGCAACTGTCGGCATGGTCGAAGGAGCCGAGACCGAAGAAGTGGAAATTGACCCAGGGCGCACCGTAACTATCGGTGTCAACCTGGAGCCAAAATTCAGGGCCGCTCTCCTAGACCTGCTGAGGAAGAACAAAGACGTCTTCGCCTAATCAGCGGCCGAGATGCCAGGCGTGAGCCGGGAGGTAATTGTTCACAAGCTGAACGTACTCCCCACCGCTCGCCCTGTCAAGCAAAGGATGAGGAACTCCTCAGCCGAGAAGGATGAGGCCATCAAAGCCGAGGTAGATAAATTACTAGCGGCGGGCTTTATCATGCCCTGTACTTATCCTGAGTGGTTAGCTAATGTTGTAATGGTGAGGAAGTCATCGGGGGCGTGGAGGATGTGTGTAGATTTTACCAATCTTAATAAAGCGTGCCCCAAAGATTGCTATCCCTTGCCTCGAATAGATAGTTTAATCGACGCGACGGCAGGCTACACTATGTTGAGCCTGCTGGACGCCTTCTCAGGGTATCATCAGGTATTCATGGCCGCTCAGCCCGAGGAAGACATGCCTAAATGCGCATTCGTCAATGCTAACGACACATACATGTATAAAATGATGCCGTTTGGTTTGAAGAACGCCGGCGCAACTTACACAAGACTGGTGGACAAAGTGTTCCAAAATCAAAAAGGGCGAAACATTGAGGCTTACGTCGACGATGCTATTGTAAAAAGCAAGTCTGACAGCGAGCACTTAGCCGATTTACACGAGACATTTTGTTCACTAAGGAAATACAAGATGAAACTTAACCCAATGAAATGCAACTTCGGTGTCCGGGCAGGTAAGTTCCTCGGCGTACTTGTCAGCGCCAGGGGAATTGACGCCAATCCAGAGAAAGTCCAAGCAATCCTGGACCTGCCGGAGCCGAGGAATCGAAAAGAGGTTATGATGCTGACCGGGAGGATGGCGGCCCTAGCCCGTTTCATCTCTCGGTCAGCCGACAAGAGCACCCCATTCTTCAAAGTGTTGAAGGGGAATAAAGACTTCAGCTGGGGGGAGGAACAGAGCACAGCTTTCAAGCAACTGAAAGCTCATCTTCAGACTCTCCCAACCCTGTCCAGGCCGATCTTTGGGGGAGACGCTATATCTGTACATAGCGATTACCTCGGCCACGGTCGTCGTCTTTGTGATCATCAGGGAAGAAGACAAACAGCAACACCCAATCTACTTTGTCAGCCATACGTTGTTGCCCGCCGAGAGAAATTACCCACTGATTGAAAAAGCAGCCTTTGCTGTCGTCGTTGCCGCAAGGAAACTGAAGCCTTACTTCGACGCACATCCCGTGACGGTCCTAACCGACCAACCGTTGGAGAAAGCATTGGAAAAATTTGAGCAGTCCGACAGGCTCATCAAATGGGCAGTAGAGCTATCCGGCTTCGGCATTCAGTACAAGCCGAGGCCCTCGATAAAGGGACATGCACTGGCAGATATCCTGGCCGAGTGCACATATCAAGAAGAGCAAAACCCCGGAGTATGGGAAGTATACACCGACGGGTCCTCCACGGCGAATAGCTCAGGAGCCGGCATACTTATCATCAGCCCAAACGGGGACGAGTTTGAGTACGCCTTGAAATTTACCTTCTCGGCCTCAAACAACGAATCCGAATACGAGGCGGTGATAACCGGAGTCGAGCTAGCTAGGGCTGCCGGGGCGGAGCACATCGTTTTGAAAACAGATTCACTTTTAGTGGCTAATCAAATCAGAGGAGAGTACGAGACTCGAGATGACGGGATGGTAAGATACCTGGAAAGGGTAAAAGCTGACACTTCAAAGTTGAAATCTTTTCAGATACAATGCATTCCCAGGTCTGAGAACAACCGAGCCGACGCTCTCTCAAAGCTTGCCAGTTCAACCATCAAGAATGTCAGTCGAACCGTGCTGGTGGACATCCGGAATGCCAAAAGCATTACTGAGACCGTCGGCATGGTGGGCGACACAGAGGCCGAAACGACGTGGATGACTCCGATAATGAAGTACAAATTGATGAACGAATTACCGGAGGACCGCAGTCTCTCACAGAAGATAAAGAGGATCGCAGCAAGGTACTCGGTGTTTGAAGGAGAATTATACAGGAGGTCCGTGACAAGGCCACTCTTGAAATGTGTCGGCCCAGCCGACGCGGAGCTAATATCTTGTGAGAGAAATTCACGAAGGCATCTGTGGTCATCACATGGGGGCAAGAACACTAGCCCACAAAGCTCTCCGAGCCGGCTACTTCTGGCCCACCATGCTTGAGGATTCCAGAACCAAAACCAAAAAATGCAACAACTGTCAAATGCATGCTCCGGTGATACATGCACCTTCCAGAGACCTGCAGCCGGTACTTAGTCCCCTTCCTTTTGCACAGTGGGGGATGGATCTACTAGGGCCGTTTCCAACGGCATCCGGAGGAAGAAAGTTCTTGATTGTCGCCGTTGACTACTTCACCAAATGGGTGGAAGCTGTAGCGGTACCTGCCAAGACCACGGCGGCCGTAAGAAAGGTAATCTGGGAAAATGTCATAACTCGTTTTGGGTTACCCCAAGTCATGGTATTTGACCACGACCGAGAGTTTTGGAGTGACACAATAATGAACTGGTTGGAGGAGCTTGGTATCAAATTTGCATACTCCTCCGTCTGCCACCCACGAGAGCAACGGACACGACGGCGGAGGCGCCAATAAAACACTCCTCAACGGTTTGAAGAAGACAGTTGAAGACCTAAAAGGAAGATGGGCCGATGAACTACCCGGTCCCTGTGGTCCCCTGCGAACCACGGAGAAAGAAGAAACGGGTACGATCCATTCCACTTAGTCTACGGGTCCGGCGATCCCGCCAATTGAAGCAACGGTGCCGACATTCAGAACGGCCACCTTTAACCCGGTTGAAAATGAGGAAGGTTTAAGAACCTCTCTAGACCTGGTCGAAGAAAGCCGAGATACAGCACGCCTCAACTTGACAGTATACCAAAACCGAATGAGAAGAGCCTACAAACGGAGAGTCCACAAGAGGGATTTGAAAGTAGGGGATCTAGTCCTAAGAAAGTCGGTCGCCACCAACAAAGGAAACATTCATGGTAAACTAACGGCCAACTGGGAGGGTCCCTACAAAGTGGTTGAAGAAATGAGGCCGGGTACATACCGGCTGACCGACATGGAGGGTGTGCCTTTGATGAGCCATTGGAACACTGACAATCTCAGGAAATACTTTATGTAGCGGCGGAGGTGTCCAAAATAATTGTTGGCACCCCAACGCATGTTTATATCTAATGAAGAATCACCCAATTTTTCCATCAAAGTGTTTATCCCCTCCGTAGTCATATCGAGGTAGACGCCACGGCCCAAGCCGGGCAGTCACCCCAAGAAGTAGACGCCACTAGATCACTACCAGCCGCAGATTGATACTGCGAAAGCGACCAACATGCCTTAGGAACGTATAAGTACAGTTGAGACGCAATTCTAGCCGCCTCGGCCAACCGAAGGCCTGGCAGAGGAAGCGATCAATATGTCTATAGATACGAACGCTGTCGAGCCGTAACCTCTAACCGCCTCGGCCAACCGAAGGCCTGGCAGGGGACACAACGGTCGATACGCTAACATGTTTACAACGGCGGTTGGAAACGCAAATCGGACGCCTCGGCCAGACCGAGAGTGAAAGAGGAAGCGACCAACATGCTAACATGTTTAAAGAAAAAGACGTTAAACACAGTTGAGATACGCATTCTAGCTGCCTCGGCCAGGCCGAAGGTAAAAACGAAAAAGCGCTCAATTAATAACGCAAGAAGACAAGTGAAGGATTGTGATCAAAACCCGGCCAAAGCCGGGGGCCAATAAACAAGCTTTATTAAAAAAATGATTACAAGTAAGGAGAATACAGACGACGGCTGTCCCCATAGGGATAAGCCAAAACACAACCTACCAAAGTTTTACAAAATACAAGGAAAAACAAAAGGTTACAGACATGTCATTTAAAGCGCCAAAAGATGGCAGGGAGGAAAGGCTTAATAATTGGCCCCCGAACAGCTAAAGCTATCCGAGATGCCGGGTGAGTGTAATACTCCGTATTTATAGTCTTGGGGGTACTCTATCGAGTAGCCCTTACTCTGTCGAGTAAGGGCAAGTTGCGCAGATAAATAGTTTCTGACCTGTTGGGCACTCGATCGAGTAGCTGGGGCACTCGATCGAGTAGGGGGGTACTCGATCGAGTACCTTGGGTACTCGATCGAGTGTCCGGTTTATCGGGGGAGTTTTCTCGGGTTTTGTTAATTACGCGATTAAGGTATTTAAACCAATTCGTCTTTGTTCTAAATCACTTTTTACAAAACCTAAAACATGTTTAAGAGAGAAAGCAACTTGTCTTCTTCCTAATCGCGTTCTTGACAATTCCCGGAGTTCAGACGGTCGGTTTGCATCGTAGTTCGTGTCGTTGGATTCCTTGCGTCGAGGGTAAGCTTTTAATGTAATTTATATAATGATTTGTTAAGATTAGTGAAACCCTAATTTAGGAATTGGGGGTTTTTATGAATAGTAATTGAATAGTAGTATCTATGTGTTGTATGGTAGGAGGAGAGTTCATAGAAGAGGCGTTTTGAGACAGCTGTAGATACCGTCTGCGTGTTGTGCTTTCCAGGTAGGATTTCCTACTCAGTATTAGTCCCATAATGGGATATTGGTGATGTGCTGTAATTAGTTGTTTGATATGATGATTGTGATTGTGATTGTAATTGTGATTGTGGTTGTGTTTGTTGATGGTTCTCGAGATGCGTTCTCGGCTGAGTGGGGTCACTTGCGGGAGTGATCTCACGCCCTAGTTTCGCCTTCGTGGAACCCGCCACGAAGGGATGTGCACATTAATGAGCGGGGTTATCGCTCGTACGATGAGCGGGGCTTAGGTGGGAACGGCTGCGGTCCCCCAGCGGCAGTGGTGGGTCCAGTGGACGATCGATGATTGAGACGGTTGGTTGGATGTGTGTGTGTGTGGCAGTTCAGCTGTCTGTTTGTCTTATTGTTGCTATCTATATTGATTGTGTGATTAGTACTGACCCCGGTGTTGTTTTGTAAACCTGCGGTGATCCATTCGGGGATGGTGAGCAGATATTAGCGGTATAGAGATGATATCTTTGGGATAGCTGGGATGGCCACGACATGACGATAGAGTCTTCCGCTGTAGTCTAGTTTTATTTACATTTGATTGAGCTCGGCGGTTTGGAATAATGTATTATACTTTCGGTTTGGTTTCGAGGATTGTACTTATTCATTAAACTATTATAATAAATGTTGTTTCTGTTTTGTCTATTTGATTATCATGCCTCGGGCAACCGAGATGGTGATGTCTTCATACCTGAGTGGTCCTGGTAAGGCACTCGGAGTATGGGGGTGTTACAAATGGTATCGAGCGACGATCCCGAAACCCGTAACCAATGAACTTAATGAACATAGAGAGAGTCAATTAAAAAGAACCCGGGGTAAAAATTGTAGGAGCTAGTGCAAAGGCTTGGGAGACGTCCTAAAGTCGCAAGGGGTCGCCCTACAACTTTGAACCGGTCACGGGGGAAAGTGTTTGTCGAATGTATGTGTGCTTGTCTAACTTGTGCAACAAAGTGATGAAATGTGTTGATTGTTTGGTGTTGAAGTAGGAGGTTGAGCATGTGAAGGAAAAGTAATGTATGGTTGGAATAACATGTTGAGTGTTTACAATGTGGCTTTCATAGCATGATGAATTGATTTTTTTTTTGCTGATAAGTAGAATAAATGCGTAGTATATAATTTATGATATCATGCGGTTTTTATAAAGTTTAGCATGTTAGTATATGACGTAACATGCGGGTAGCCTTTACGTATTAGTGATACTTGATCGAGTGAGACTAACTCGATCGGGTGGGTTTCTGGCGATTTTGAGTCCAGAATCGCGTTTTGGGGCACTCGATCGAGTAGCTAGGGGTACTCGATCGAGTAGGGGGTCACTCGATCGAGTAGCCTAGATACTCGATCGAGTGGGTTAGAGATCAGAAGGTCTGTTTGGTTCTGGAGTTTGGGTACTCGATCGAGTACATAGGGGCACTCGATCGAGTAGCCCGTCACTCGATCGAGTGGGTTTGGATACTCGATCGAGTAGGTCCTATGCAGCGCGTTATCGTGTTTTGAGGTTTAGTACGCGTGTTTATGTTTATCCCTTTCTTCTATAGCTTCAAGATGCCGCCCAAGAGAAATGCTTTGTACGCGAGAGCTGAGGTTATGACTACGGATGACATCGTTAAGATGTTGGAACACCAGGACGCTCTTACAGAGACCTTGAAGAGAGTGAATGAGGACAAGGATAAGAGTAAGGAGAAGGAGGTTGATCATGCTAAAGTCAGCCTCTATATTGCGAGGTTTAACCCGAAGG
This sequence comes from Silene latifolia, assembly GCF_048544455.1. Lineage (NCBI taxonomy): Eukaryota > Viridiplantae > Streptophyta > Magnoliopsida > Caryophyllales > Caryophyllaceae > Silene > Silene latifolia. Next base: position 8,109,527 of record NC_133533.1, on the reverse strand, counting down.
AGTACAAGGGAGTTGAGGAGCCTAACCATCTTGATAGTTGGCTGAGGGAGATGGAGAATATACTAGATTTAGTTCGCTGTCCTGATGAGATGAGAGTGGATCAGGCTGCATTTTATCTGAGGGAGGCAGCTGGCAAGTGGTGGGATTCGGTGAAGGTGAGTGCTAAGGAGTTGTATACCAACCAAGGGTTACCTGCTATACCTTGGGAGGAGTTTCGTAGGGCTGTGAGGAAGGAGTTTGTGCCGGAACATGTGAGGAGTAAGTTGAGGGAGGAGTTTGATAAGTTTAAGATGACTCTTTGAGATGTACGTGGCCGAGTACTACAGCAGTTCAATGAGAAATCTAGATATCCGAGGACATGGGTTTGAGTGATGAGAATCGGCTTTGAGGTTTGAGAGCGGGCTAACCACGAAAATTATGGATAAGTTACCCGTGGGAGTCCTTGCGATGTAAAGGAAGCGTATGAGAGGGCCGGGAGAGCCGAGAGGCTAGTGGAGATGGCGCAGGAGAGGTCGGGTGGTGAGAAGAGGAAATCGGAGAGCGGGGGTGGTGGCCAATCTAATTACAAGAAAGGCAACCACAATCAGTCTAAGGGGTTTTCTTCTGGATCAGGATTTAGTCTTTGGGGCTTCCTTTGGGCGAGGCCGAGGGAGTGTGAGTAACAGTGGGGAGTGACTGCTTTGGATGTGGTGGCGTAGGCCACAAGAGACATGAGTGCACGAGTGCACCGGGATCTTTCGAGACGCACAGAAGCCGCGAGCAAATGCCCAGTGGATCATGGCCAAACCGGGAGGTCGAGCTACCGAGTGGAGGCAACCGCAACGGCGGTAATTCATATCGAAGACACCGATGAACAACAACAACAATCAAGGGTCGGGTGCTAAGCCGACCGCATCGCCTAGTAATCTTGTCCGGGAGGTGGGCGGAAGACCGATGGCAAGTTGTTCATGATGGACAAGAAAGCGGTGAGGAAGATGCGCATGTTATCAACCGGTACATTCCTTGTTAATGGTATTCCTACGTTTGTTTTGTTTGATTCGGGGGCTTCTCAGTCGTTTGTGTCTTCGAGTCATGTAAAACAGTTGGGTTTGAGAGTATATGAGTCTGTTAATGAGCAAGTTTTCATACCGTCGGGTGAGTCTGTACCATGTGGGAGGTTGTTTAGAGATGTATCCTTGATAGTTGGGCAAGTTGATTTCCCTGTAGACTTGCTAGAGTTTCCTTTTAACGGTTTTGAGATGATAGTTGGGATGGATTGGTTAGGAAAGTATAAGGCTAAGATAGACTGTCATCAAAAGAAAGTGTCCCTTAGAGGTCCTAAAGGTGTTAGTGTGTCTTACCGGGGGTTTCTAGTCAGACCCAAAGTTAGGTGGATTGCAGCTGTCACCTTGAAGTCTTATCTGAGGAAGGGGTGTCCTTTGATCTTATGCCATGTGAGAGATGACCGGATAGAGAGTCCGACAGTTGATGAGATACCAGTGGTGAGAGAGTTTACAGATGTCTTTCCAGAGGAGATTCCGGGGTTGCCACCGAAGAGGGAGATAGATTTCACCGTTGAATTGAAGCCAGGGACGGGGCCAATCTCAAAGGCACCGTATCGTATGGGTCCTAAGGAGATGGAGGAGCTTAGGAAGCAGTTGGATGATCTGATAGAGAAGGGATACATTAGACCAAGTGTATCGCCGTGGGGAGCACCAGTTCTATTTGTGAAGAAGAAAGATGGAACTTTGAGGTTATGCATAGATTACAGAGAGTTGAACCGAGTGACGATAAAGAATAAGTACCCTTTGCCAAGGATAGATGACCTGTTTGATCAGTTGAGTGGTGCAACGGTCTTTTCTAAGATCGATTTGAGGTCGGGGTACCATCAGGTGAAGATTAGAGATGTGGACATACCGAAGACAGCTTTCACGTCGAGGTATGGCCATTATGAGTATGTGGTGATGCCATTTGGGTTGTCTAATGCGCCGGCAGTGTTTATGGATTTGATGAATAGGATCTTTAGACAGTTCTTGGATCAGTTTGTAGTGGTGTTTATTGATGATATCTTAGTCTATTCTAAGACTAAGGAGGAGCATGAGGAGCATTTGAGGATCGTGTTGCAGACATTGAGGGAGCATGAGTTGTATGCTGTTTGTCTAAGTGTGAGTTCGGATAGAGAAAGTGGCTTTTCGGGGCATGTGATATCTAAAGATGGGGTAGTGTAGATCCGGCGAAGATTGAGGCAAAGTGACAAAGTGGGAAGCACCAAAGAATGTTTTGAGGTTAGGAGTTTCTTGGGTTTATTTGGATACTACAGACGGTTCGTGAAAGATTTCTCCAAGATAGCTAGACCGATGACGGCGTTGATGAGGAAAGAGAACAGGTTTCGTTGGGATGAGAGTTGTGAGACGGCGTTCCAAACATTAAAGGAGCGTCGACCACGGCTCTGTCTTAGCATTACTGAAGGGAGCGAGAATTTTGAGGTTTATACCGATGCTTCGAAGAATGGGTTAGGTTGTGTGTTGATGCAGAATGGTAAGGTGATTGCCTATGCTTCTAGGCAGTTGAAGCCTTATGAGGAGAATTACCCTACTCATGATCTGGAGTTGGGTGCGGTGGTGTTTGCTCTCAAGATATGGAGACATTACCTTTATGGAGCAATCTTTAAGGTATTTTCTGATCACAAGAGTCTCAAGTACATCTTCACTCAAAAGGAGTTGAACATGAGACAGAGGAGGTGGATGGAGTTGATTGGCGATTATGACATGGAAATCATATACCATGAAGGGAAGGCCAATGTTGTTGCTGATGCTTTGAGTAGGAAGAGTGTACATTCCTTGTGTACAGCTCTATCTTTGATGAGGTTGAGGGATGAGGTAGCGAGCTTTGGGATTCATATGATGCAGAAAGGAGATGCCATGGGTGATATGACAGTACATATGGAGTTTTATGATGACATTCGAGGTAAACAGGCTTTGGATCCTAAGATAGTGGAGTGGAGAGCTGGAGTAGAGAAAGGGACAGTGTCCCGGTTTTCCATTCATACAGATGGTAGCTTGAGGTTTGATGGTAGGTGGTGTGTTCCTAATGATGAGGAATTGAAAAAGACAATCATGACAGAGGCGCATTGCACACCATATTCAGTTCATCCGGGTGGAGGCAAGTTATACAAAGATTTGAAGAAAACGTTTTGGTGGCCTGGGATGAAGAAAGAGACAGCTGAGTTTGTGTCCCGTTGTTTGACATGCCAGAGAGTTAAAGGGGAACAGAGAAGACCACAAGGTAAGATTCAGTCTTTAGAGGTGCCTGAGTGGAAGTGGGAATCCATTTCCATGGATTTTATTGTGGGTTTGCCAAAGAGTCAGCAAGGTAACAACATGATTTGGGTGATAGTGGATCGCTTGACCAAGTCAGCTCACTTTGTTCCAATGAAAGATACATGGACTAAGGCACAATTGGCTATGGCCTATCGAAAGAACGTGCTTAAGTTGCATGGAGTCCCTAAGGACATAGTGTCTGACAGAGATGCGAGGTTTATATCAAGGTTTTGGAAGGAGTTGCAGGAATCATTGGGAACGACTTTGAAGATGAGTACTGACATTTCATCCTGCGACAGATGGGCAGATCGAGAGAACAATCAAGACTCTTGAGGATATGTTGCGAGCTTGTGTGATGGATTTTGGTGGTAGCCGGGAGCAGAGGTTGGACTTGATAGAGTTTTCTTACAATAACAGCTATCACACTAGTATTGGTATGGCACCGTTTGAGGCTTTGTATGGGAGGAGATGTAGGAGTCCAATCTGTTGGGACGATAGTGCTGAGGCAGTGGTTTTAGGACCATAGATGGTGCATGAGATGGTTGAACAGATTAAGATGATCGGGGAAAGGGATGAGAGCTCGGGATCGACAAAAGAGTTATGCAGATCTACATCGCCGGATATAGAGTTTCAGGTTGGGGATAAGGTTCTTCTGAAAGTGTCTCCTATGCGCGGAGTTATGAGATTTGGGAAGAAAGGCAAGCTAAGTCAGAAGTTTATAGGGCCGTATGAGATCTTAGAGCGAGTTGGAGAGGTTGCTTATCGTTTGGCTTTACCGGCTGCTTTGGAGAGAGTGCATAATGTGTTTCATGTATCGCAGCTACGGAAGTATGTGAGTGACCCGTCACATGTGTTAGAGGCAGAGAGTTTGGAGCTAGATGAGTCCCTATCATATCTTGAGGTACCCAAGCGGATCCTAGACCGAAAAGTTAGAAAGACCGGGGAGGGGTGAGACGGTTTTGCTTAAGATCCCGTGGTCTAACCACGAGACCGAGGAAGCTACATGGGAGGCCGAGGACATCATGAAAGAGCGTTACCCTTTCCTTTTTGATCAGGTATGTATGGTTACGGGGACGTAACCTTGTTTCTTTTAGGGGGGTAGGAGATGATCGCGAGAGTTTTTAAGAGTTTTATACACCTTTTATATGTTGTGTCGGGATGTTTGCCTTGGGTTTGTATCATGTTTTGTTTGGCTTTTGAGTCAGGAAGGTTGAGGGAGTACCTTTGTTTTTGTAGTGGTTTGAACTTCGGGGACGAAGTTCTTTTAAGGAGGGAAGACTGTAATACTCCGTATTTATAGTCTTGGGGTACTCTATCGAGTAGCCCTTACTCTGTCGAGTAAGGGCAAGTTGCGCAGATAAATAGTTTCTGACCTGTTGGGCACTCGATCGAGTAGCTGGGGCACTCGATCGAGTAGGGGGGTACTCGATCGAGTACCTTGGGTACTCGATCGAGTGTCCGGGTTTATCGGGGAGTTTTCTCGGGTTTTGTTAATTACGCGATTAAGGTATTTAAACCAATTCGTCTTTGTTCTAAATCACTTTTTACAAAACCTAAAACCTGTTTAAGAGAGAAAGCAACTTGTCTTCTTCCTAATCGCGTTCTTGACAATTCCGGAGTTCGACGGTCGGTTTGCATCGTAGTTCGTGTCGTTGGATTCCTTGCGTCGAGGGTAAGCTTTTAATGTAATTTATATAATGATTTGTTAAGATTAGTGAAACCCTAATTTAGGAATTGGGGGTTTTTATGAATAGTAATTGAATAGTAGTATCTATGTGTTGTATGGTAGGAGGAGAGTTCATAGAAGAGGCGTTTTGAGACAGCTGTAGATACCGTCTGCGTGTTGTGCTTTCCAGGTAGGATTTCCTACTCAGTATTAGTCCCATAATGGGATATTGGTGATGTGCTGTAATTAGTTGTTTGATATGATGATTGTGATTGTGATTGTAATTGTGATTGTGGTTGTGTTTGTTGATGGTTCTCGAGATGCGTTCTCGGCTGAGTGGGGTCACTTGCGGGAGTGATCTCACGCCCTAGTTTCGCCTTCTGTGGAACCCGCCACAGAAGGGATGTGCACATTAATGAGCAGGGTTATCGCTCGTACGATGAGCGGGGCTTAGGTGGGAACGGCTGCGGTCCCCCATCGGGCGGCTGGTCCAGTGGACGATCGGTGATTGAGACGGTTGGTTGGATGTGTGTGTGTGTGGCGGTTCATTTGTCTGTTTGTCTTATTGTTGCTATCTATATTGATTGTGTGATTAGTCGACCCGGTGTTGTTTTGTAAACTGCGGTGATCCATTCGGGGATGGTGAGCAGATATTAAGCAGGTATAGAGATGATCTTTGGGATAGCTGGGATGGCCACGACATGACGATAGAGTCTTCCATTTGTAGTCTAGTTTTATTTACATTTCGATTGAGCTCAGCGGTTTGGAATAATGTATTATACTTTCGATTTGGTTTCGAGGATTGTACTTATTCATTAAACTATTATAATAAATGTTGTTTCTGTTTTGTCTATTTGATTATCATGCCTCGGGCAACCGAGATGGTGATGTCTTCATACCTGAGTGGTCCTGGTAAGGCACTCGGAGTATGGGGGTGTTACAGTGAGCCTGGTGACGACCGCCCGTCTCCCTATGCCTGTTGCTGCCCGCCATCGGCGGCGTTGGCAGCATCGTCTTTGGTGGGCGACCCAGAAGCTGTCTTGGCAGCCTCAGCTGCCTTGGCAGCCTCAGCCTCAGCTTTCTTGGCAGCCTCAGCCTCAGCAGCCTCAGTTGCCTTCATCCTCTCAGCATCCTCCTTGGCCGCCTTAGCCTTCTCAGCAAGGGCCGCCTTCTCCGCGGCCTCCTCTTCCTCCTTCTTCACCCTGAACTCCTCTTTGGCCTTCTCCTCTGCGGCCTTCTCCTTAGCTTCAAGCTTATCATCAAGCATCTCGTCAAATTTTGGCCACGGAAAGAAGCCATCAAGAGGAAAGAGCTCCCCAATCACTTCCCTGGCGGCTTCCTCGGCCAGGTCCCGGTATTGGGCGCACATGTTAGGGAGGATCTCGCGTTGCAGCGTCTCAATGTCCTCCTCCCTCTGGGCGATGATAGCATCCTTATTCCGGACCACCTTCCCCTGGGCCTGAAACCTGGACCTCCATTCCTCCCTCTGCTTAGCATTAAAGTCGGCGACTTTCTGAAGATGGTCACGCCCCTCCAGCAGCTTAGCAACTTCAGCCGCCGCAGCCTCAGCCTTGGCTCTCTCAGCGAGGATCGCCTTTTCAGCGTCCTCCCTAAGTTTTCTCTCAGCACGGACTGCCTCCGCAGCCTCAGCCTTGGCCCTCTCAGCCTCCTTGTTCGCTGCGTCGAGTTCAAGCCTGAGCCGCTCGAGCTGTGGGGCAGCTTCGGCAATGGCCTTCGCTTGCTCCACAATAAGAGCACCGGCCGTATTAGCCCACTTCGACAGCAACCTGGCCAAACTTAGGCCCTCTGACTTAATCTGTAAGGGGGTAGGCTGAGGGAAGGAGGTGACGATGGTGGCATCTTGACCACTTGCCTGCGCAGTCTTCTTCTCAGCACGCCGTTCAAAAATGTGACCGGTAGACGACAGCGGTTGATCTACAAAAAATTCAATTAAAGCATCCGTGTCAACATACATGGACATACCAGAGAGCCTGTCATCAGGAACGCCTAATGAATCGGCTAAGTCTGAGCCACAGGATAGATCTGTACCATGCTTGGCCTTCTTGGTCGGAGGCCGCATTTCTTTGCTGGCAGCAGAAGCATCAGCGGCAGCGGTAGGCTCTTTCCTCTTACGGAGGAGAGGGGTTTCCACTGCCAAGGTGACCACCTCCTCGGCGGTAATATCAACGACCTCCACCGTCTCCTTTTCGACTGAAGGGAGTGGAGGTGGAACTGATGTTGACGCCGTCGCCACCGAAGACTTTGTTTTCCGCGTTCGGCGCGGCATGTTACCAGCAACCTTTGCCTGGGCCGCCGCCACATTTAAGCCCTTCAGCTGCTGATCCATGAGATCATTCGGCGGCGTTCTGCGATCACGAGCCAGGGCCTTAGGATGCGTATCAACAACTGACTTGTCCTTGGCAAGCCCCATTCTCCTAAGGATATCCTCTGACAGGTCCGGGCCAAAATGGTCTGCAAAGGAAACGAAGCAACAGTCAAGTGAAAGAAACAAATCAAAGTTCAAATAACAGAAACATTAAAAGCAGAGATGGGCCTCACACCGACCCCACTCACCCTGTCCGAGGGCCGGTATGAGGCCGACGTGGCAGAGCGGCGCATCCTGGAGAATGATCTGCGTCGGAAAAATCCATCCCTTCGACAACCCATCATTCCTCACCTCAAACAGCCTCATCGCCCGCTTCTCATCCGCATTAAGAAGGACCTTGCTGGCGTCCATCTTAAGCTTACTCCGGGTGACCCATTTATCATGCTCCGCCTTACTCTCGCACCGCAAATTGACTTGGTGCTGGAAGGACCGGGGCAGGGGATAGTCATCCGGAACCTCAACGTACACCCACCGATCTTTCCAGTCCTTGCAGGAAGAAAGCTTATCAACGGAGACGTAACCCGGCTCCGTTTGCACGCTGTACCATCCGACGCGACCAGGAAACGATGGCCGAAGGTGGTGAAGCCGACGGAATAAATTAACCGTTGGGACTTCCCCCTTGAAGAGACAGAGCCAGACAAAGCCGACTATGGTCCTAATAGCCAGCGGGTGCAGTTGGGCCACAGCGACGTTCATGGCTCTAATGATGGCCATAACGTATTCATTCAGCGGAAACCGGAGCCCGTACTCCAGGTGCCGGATATATACGCCGGTGCAACCCGGGGGAGGGAAACAGACGGCCTGACCCCCCTCAGGGATAACAATTTTGTATCCCCTGCCGAAGTAGAAATGGCCCTCGAAAAGTGTTTCGCCGGAACAACTGGCGAACTTATGGGTCCAAGCACGGTCAGGGTAGACCTTACAGGCGTCGCCGTGATCCATGATGTACTGCCTCCCCTCATTAGGACGAGTCCTTCCAACATCATCACCCTCATCATCATCATCATCATCCTCCCAATCCTCCAGAGCTTTAGGATCAACTTCAGAAGAAGGAGACCTAGGGCCCCCGGACCTTATCGGGATGGCGTCTAGTATCTCCTCCTCATCAAGACGCGACGGGGAACCCCCCGGCGCACGGTTACTAGGACCGGCATCATCAGAAGACATGTTCACAACGAAAACTTAACAATGAAAAAGTTAAAAATTTGTTTGTTTACCTTGAAGAAAAGTGCTACGCCGGAGTAACGATTCTGAAAGCTAGAGAGAAGTTTCGTCAAGGAGGGCTAGAAAGAAGAAAATTTTTTAGAAAATGAATTTGGAAGGCCAAAATTCAGGGGCTAACTCTCCCATTTATAGGGCAAAGCCCACTCAATCCGGCCAATCAGGGCAAAGCCCATGAAGCGTCAAGCAATCAGCAACAAGACACATGTCAAGCATGCAGCCATGGAAGGTCAATCGACAAACAGTTACAAAACTTCTTCAACACGCTCCTTGACAGAATGCCAATCGACGTATCTTCCTCAACATGCTCCTTGGTATCTACTTACCCAACGGTCCGCTGATTCAACCAAGCTTGGCAGCACCGGCTGGGGGCAATCAAAAGCACACGGCACTCACAACCTCGGTCTCGGCCAGCGCCACTTTCTTTTCCACATCTGATGTCCATCACACATCCATGTGGAGGGGGGATATGATACGGTACGGCCGAAGCAGAACCAAGCCGAGGTAGAAGAAGTCGGGGCAGAAATTTTTTCAAACTTGCGTAGAATACGCTCAACACTCATCGAAGGTCCATACCACGGCATAGACTACGCTGGGGGCAAATTGATGGGGTATATTCTGCACCCGCTGACCGAGTCAACACATTGAGCAAGGTCAAAGATATCCACAAGCAAGTCAACGACTTAGACAGCCTAACCGACGCAGCCTGTCGGCCTGTCTAATGGGTCTCGGCTGGGACAACTAGCCAGCCGGGGCACATATCCGCGTACTCATATCCAAGACCCCTAGGCGGCGAGTCAACAGGGCCCGCCGGCCCGCCATGGGTCCCTCGGCCGAGGGTAGATCAGTCTTTCCACCTGCTAGCCACTTGGCCACTACGTGACAAAAGGTGAAAGTCTATAAATACTCCTCAACCCTTATTGAGAAGGGGATCCACATTTTAACCTAAGAATCACTATTCATCTGGTAATATCTTCCTTATCTCTCTACAAAATATACTTCGCCAAGTAACAACAACTTATCTCTTTAAGTCCACTGACTTGAGCGTCGGAGTGAGTACGCTCGGCCAAAGCCGAGCCCTCAGTTTGTTCATTGTTTCAGGAGACCGAAAGGAGGATTCAGTCAAAAACGTCATTCTACAAGCACGGGTGGTAACAAGTAACTGCTCTGGAATTACACCCGGAACAGGAAGAGTGTTTCAGGTTTTTGTAACACCCTAACTATCCGGCCAAGATAATTGGAGCGTTACCGTCTCAGTTTCCCCAAGTAGTGATTCAAAACTTCAATAAAAGAACATTTTATAAATAAATATAATGTTTAGTGAATTACATAAACGTAAACAAATAAATAAAAGTATAACTCATGACAACTATACTCACTAGCCAACTATACATACTCTTCTCGTGACTCATCAAGCTCGTCCCGTCTCCCCCACGTGCAATCCAAACAACCTGTACTTAACATGCTCCCCATATGACCAAAGGATATAATATGGATCGACACAGGACACCCCGAAAGAGATAGGCGACAATTAAACAGACACACAAACGTCAATTTCAATAAATAAAGTGTGACACAACTCAAGTGTGTGAGTATGCTATGAATGAAAATGGTGAGGTGACTCATCAAGCTCCATATACTCTTCTCGTGACTCATCAAGCTCTACGTACTTTGCATTGTAACATCAACACACTTATTTCACCATTTAGTAGTAGGAGTTTGGGGAGATTAACTCAATATTTAGAGTAAATAATCAAGAAGTAATTAATAATAATTAATGGAGTTGATTTTTTACGGAGTGAAGAAAATGGTAAGGTGTATGGAGTGTGAGGTTTGATGAAGGTAGAGATGGAGAGACGGGGGAGAAGTGAGAAAGTGTGTTAATAATGGAGGTTGTTGTACCGGACCTAGTGCATCACCGCGATACCGGAATTAGAACCGCTTCTATCCATCTCGAGCCCTACACCAAACTAGCACAGCACAACCACCTCCAATTTTGTGCGACAACCGTCACACCATCATGGCATCATCTACTGATCTACTCTGTCGTATATGTATATGTGTGTGTGTGTGTGTGTGGGGAGAGAGAGAGAGAGAGAGAGAGAGAGAGAGAGAGAGAGAGAGAGGGAGAAGATGGAGTGGTAGATGGGGAGAAGAAGAGCACGTGATTTGTTTTATTTTTGTTTTATTTCCTGCCAGGTGTCAAGTTTTGGTAAATGGGACAGATAGTGGAACAAGTTTTTGGGACACGTGATCCAGACTGCCATCATTCAAAAGATTATGTTAAAAGTTAGGATGTACTGTATGTCTGTATCTTGTATGCTTATCACCAACGGTTGTTGCAAGCAATGATATATTCCGTATTATGTTAGCTATAAATATGGTAATCCCTTAAATACTGAAAGAATAACATAATTCTAAACTTTCTCACTCAAGTTTCCCGCTTATGTATCCACCTTCTAATAAGTGACCCTCACTCTCAATAAGGGAGTGTTTGGTTCACAAAAAAAAGGTATGAGGTATGGATTTTGAATGAGTCAAACTCATACCAAGTATTTGTTTCACAAATACAGGGGTTTCATACCTATACCCAAACTCAAACCCATGAGGTATGAGTTTCTCATACCCAAAGAGTGGGGTGGGTATGAGATTGCTACTCATGGGTATCAAATTAGAATGAACAAATAAATGAAAAAAAAATATGGCTTATTGCAAGTCTAATTTTTTATATACTTTTTCATTAAATAATTATTTTTATGATTTTATAATATAAAAAATTATAATTTTAAATATTTTATTTTATGCATTTTAACCTTAATTGAGTTTCAAACTCATACCACTCAAAACTGAAACAAACACAAGGTATGATGAATCAAGTTTCAAACCCATACGGCCATACCACCCAGGTATAATTCCTGATTCTAAACTCATACCCGTGCACGAAACAAACGCCCCCCTAATTGATCTGGAAGATGCTACGGTTACACTCGGTGTACGGGATCTTCTGTACACCACTAATAAAATTTTAACATGTGGCAGAATCTATTACTTAATCATTGAGGAAATTTGAACAGATTTGGAGGGAATTGTTTTCAAATATGGGAAGAATAAGAAGGAAAATTATTAGATTGGAATTATAAACTAACAATTATATTTCCATATTATGAAAATGATTTATTTTTTAAAAAAACGTTCAAATCCCTCAACCCAATTTTAATAGTCTATTTCCTCAAAAAAAAATTAATAGTCTAAAACTTCGTCATCGAACGCTTATGCAATCCCTCTCCTCAAAACCACACATCTCCGATCTACCACTGAAATTGTCCCTCCGAGCTCCGACATCGACTGTAACACCCCCATACTCCAAGTGCCTTACCAAGACCACTTAAGGCATGGAAGTGCTACCATCTCGGTTACCCGAGGCAATGATAATCAAATAGATAATAACGAAACGTACTCTAATGGTAATAAGGTTTAAAGCGATACAACCAAAACCAAAACTGATAAAAGAAAATACAAAGGTTCTCAAAAGGTAAACCAACTAGCTAAAGAACAACGTTCGACACAGCGGAAGACTTCTACAACAGCTCGTGATGACTCAACCCAGCTATCCCATGCGCATCAACCATGCCTGCTCAATAACTGCTCACCACCCCCGAATGGATCACCACAGTTTTTAAACCATTTAAACGGGTCAGTACTATTTACATAAAAACAAGCCACAACAAATCAACATACCAAAACAGCTCAACACACAACGAACCCAAGTCTTCATAATCAATCTCCACATAACTGACTACACACTAGTGTGTAGTCCTACCAGAGTACCCATCGCAACAGGTACTCCACACCGCCAGTGAGGGACCGCAGCCGTTCCCACATAAGCCTCGCTCATCTCCATCGAGCGATAAATCCATGTTCATTAATGTGCACATCCCTCCTGTGGCGGGTTCCACAGAAGGCAAATCAAGGGCGTGAAGCCACTTCCGCAAGTGACTCCACTCAGCCAGGGACGCACCCCGAAGATCACAGATAGATACAACAACAACAACAACAACAACAACAACAACAACAACAACAACAACAACAACAACAACAACAACAACAACAACAACAACAACAACAACAACAACAACAACAACAACAACAACAACGACAACAACAATCAACGATAATAGACAACAACCGTCACAACCACCAACAATATACTTTAACAACAACCATAATGAAACCACCAATCACATCATGTAATTAATACTGAGTAGGGAAATCCTACCTGAAATAAGCCATCACAAGACCGTCACAAGCAGCTAATCAAAATGCTCTTCTACGAAATCTCCTCCTATAATCACATATACAATCATGCAATTACTACTAAGCCAATCAAACCCTCAAATTACCCAATTAGGGTTTTGAACAAACTCAACGAATCACTATAAAAATTATATAAGAATCTTACCCTTGACGCGACGAACTCAATGGTGTAAAGAACAAGACGATCCGACGATCCTAGCCCTTGGGATTTGTTAACAACGCAAATAAGGAGAACAGCGTAACTCTTTCTCTCTCTTAATTGTTTTAGAAAAGTGAAAACTGATTAAGAAAGGTGGCGGAAATCCTTTTATATTAATCACGCTTTATTAACAAAACCCTGCTAAAATAACCCGTAAGACTCACTTACTCGATCGAGTAAGGCACTTACTCGATCGAGTGCCCCTTACTCGATCGAGTCCCCAACTTACTCGATCGAGTACCCTGCAGGCAGTCTACTGTTTTGCGTCAAAAACTACTTACTTGACAGAGTAAGCCCCACTCGATAGAGTACTCATAGACTCATAAAACCATAGTATTACAGTCTTCCCTCCTTAAAAGGAACTTCGTCCCCGAAGTTCAACCCATACTCAAAAACAAACATACTAACTCGATCAAGACACAACAACGCAACTAAGAACTAAAAAAAAAACTCCAATCTACAAAACATGAACTCGTAACACCAATTCCACCAACTATTCCGGTTTCCACAACATCGCTCACGATATCGTATCAACTACATCATAGTCTCTCTCGACACAACTCCAAACACCACCAACTACTATCCACAAACGCTGCTAGCTCCGAAACATATTATCCACTAGAAAATCCAATATCAAGACACTCATAGGCATCAAACGGAATGTTACATCGACGCTACCACGGGAGAAACCATGGATGAAATGGTGGTGGGCAGCGTTGCGTGGTGGCGGATATGACCCAGAATGGCACGAAACTCATTCGGTGCTACTAGTTGTTGTACTGAGGGAGGGGCTTTGATAGTGGCCTGGTGTGTGACAGTGTGAGAGAGGGCGTACGCCGACATAAAGGGACGCCGGTTTGTGGTGCCTGACGGAGAGCCGACGGTCGTTTTATGGGTTAGTGGTATAGAATCTATAGATTGGTGTTGGAGAAAAACGTAGGCTTAATTTCGTTAAGGAAAAAAAGGAAATTATTAGATATTTCCATATATTCTAAATATTTTTAGTTGAAGCAAATCAATGAAATATTTGGCAAGATAAGTCAAATATTCAATTTTAAAATTAATTAAGATTCCATCTTATGACCCACCATTGCCATATGTTATCATGTTACTCGCAGTGTGTAGAAGATTCTATACATGAGTGTAACTAGTCTTTTCGAATTGGTCTCACTAAGATCATTTTTTTATATACATACTATAAATAAAAAGATTTATTTACTTAAAGTTTTATTTTTACTAATAAATGATCATATATATTAAATTCCAAACTAAATTATTAAATATATAGCAATAATTTGATTCTAATAATAATAAATTTTATCATTAAATTACAAATAAAGTTAGTTAAATTAATCGTTATATTCTCTAATATTGTCATCTAACAAATCTATACTACACTACGTTAAAATAATACGAGAAGACAATTGCCTAACTACGAAAGATTGCACAAGATAATTGAGAATCTTTTTAAATAATCTATTAATAATGATGTTGTCTCATCTTCATTAGCAAATAAATACACAAGAACTACACTAGTTAAAATAATACGAGAAGACAGCTGGCAAACTCCGAAAGATTGTACAAGATAATTGAGAATCATTTTAAATAATCTATATTAATAATGACATTGTCTCATCTTCATTAGCAAGGGTCACTAGTCACTACTCACTAGCTGTCATCTAGACCCAATCACTATGTAACTTTTCAAACATATTTTATTCCGTAATTATTAATAACGATTAATAAAGATTGAACTCGTTGCTCGTCATATTTTTTCAAATTCTCCGTAGTTATTACTCCGTATTATGTATGCACTGTCAGTATGTAATTTCTGTACAGTAGTAGTTTTATATTTTTTTTCCCCTATACCTTAGTTTATTATTGTAGTTAGAGTAAATTAAAAATAACTCTCTTTTAAAATTCGGTTTTTAAACATTCCTTATTTATATAATTTTTTTTTTTTCTAAAATTACTCCTTTAAGATGTACTTTTATAAAAAAATGCTTCAAAATTTCAATTTAGATAACTTATTTCGTATGTTTATGAACTTATTTCGTTTGTAGCTTAGTCAATTTATACTTTGAAAGATATAACAATGGAAAATAAGTGAAAAATACACGTAATAAGTCACCGAAATTGAAATTTTGAAACAATTTTTAATAAAAGTGTATTTAAGGGTGTAATTTTAGGAAAAAATTATTTAAGAGAGTAATTTTGAAAAAACGAATTTTAAAAGAGAGTTAATTTTAATTTACTCTTATAGTTAAAATACATTTTGTTTTTTTTTGTACAAGTTAAAATACATTTTGTACTTTAATATCGAACATTAGTTGAATGAATGGTTATGGTATAATTAAATATTAAGTACCTTTGTAATGAAATTATCCCTTTTTTTTTTACCCCTTGTGGATGAATAAAAGGATTATAAATTTCTTGAAAAAAAAAATATTATGTACTCGTACCTATGTAATTTGTAGTGAATTAAAACGGAATTCATCAACTTTAGGTAACGGTGTTTCATTAAACTTGTAGGTTAATTATATACCTATATCAAGACCTAGGCTAGGATAGTTGTTCAAGAACGGAGTTTCTTAAAGTCATTCTTATCCGTTGATTCACAAAATCTCATTGAAAACGGCGATATTCGTCACAAGTTTATAACGGATATCATTTACTCTCACAAAATATTCATGAAAGGTGAATGGGGAAGCACATGGGGGTGCCCCACCTTGTCCCCTCTCCCTTTTTGTGAAGGGTCTTCAGCTTATGACGGAATTAGCCCGTCACAAACAAGACGCTTTACCGTTAACTATAGACATGTAACACAATAATCATTTAGTAGAGTTGTTTGATAGTTAAACCATACCTATAGGATGACCCAGAGTTAAAATGATATAGTACGAAAATAATACATTGTCCTTTACGAGGTTTCTCATTTGTCTCATGTGTCATTCATTAATTACTACAATTAGTAATTAATGAATGATGAGATATTGAGGTTAATTTTTTATCGATTTAGCATAAATGGACTATATGTGTTCACCCTTACAGTTCATATTATAACATTTAATTTTAGGTAATTTAATTCATCATGTAGTAATTAAATAAAATACATCCAATGACATTTTTTTATATTATCGGTTAATATGTAAAATACTAAAATATAGTCCTTTCATTTCTCAACAGTAGTTACCATTGTATCAAAATCTCCTCCAGTAAGTGGATTATACATCCGATGTACTACCAATAAGTTTATATTTTATGAGCATTATAATAAAGTTTTTGAGTTTTATTTTAAAAATTATGAGTTTTATTATAAAGTTTTTGATTTCGCTCACTTACATAATAATCTCGGAAAATTACAATAAAACTCAAAAATATTACATATAAATTTGTTAAATTTGTGTTTTGGAGAGAAGAAAAATTAAAATCTAGTTATAAATTTTAATAAGTTCAGAAAAAATACACTCATTCTCAAAAACAAATAAAGTTTGAAGTAATAAGCTCGGAAAAAATACACATATGTTCAAAAACAAATAAAGTATAAGGTAGTACATCCGATGTATGTTCATTTTTCTCCTCTCCCCCACAAATTTAAACAAATTTAAACAATGGAATAAGAAAATTTTTGGGTCCTCAGAGGACAATAAGCATGTCCTTTTAACCAATAAACGAGTTTAATTCATAATATTTTTTTATAAATATAAAGGTAAATGTAAGAAGGATATTAGGAATAATAAAAACTCGTATTTATTGTCCTTCTAGAGGACCCGGAGATTTTTTCAATAAGAAAAATCAATTAGTCTTGCTTATAACCGTTGTAAATTATAACGAATAAATGTATCACTCTATTACTTGTAAAAAGGTATTGATTGGGATAGATTTATACTTCCGTTGTAAGTAAACAAGAATTTGTGAAGAAAAATTGATGGAAGAAATAGAGTAAGTAGAAGTAGTTAATAATGGAAAGAGGTGCATGTGCATGAAATGACACATACTTACTTACTTACTCTTACATGATATGGCTACGTGCAGCTTCATGGGTATTCTTTGGAAAGCTAGATGCATTATTTACGTTGCATACTACATGCATATTCTGATATTCATAGAGCTGGACAACACTGCGGTCTAGCTGGCTCAAGTAGTGAATTTAGATAAATTTTTTTTAAGGATCCTGGGTAATATTTAAAATCTATATATTTATAAAAAAAGTTATAAATTTATTTTTTTAGCCTAAAAATTAGACAGAATAAGAAAAAAAAATTTGTTTCCACTTTCCAATGTCCACAGACTCCGAAATGTTGTTCATAGATCTGCCAATGCTAACCCCTCCGCCCGACATGGCCTCCCTGCACTGTTGGCCTATAGGGCCCAAAAATTCCAACCCGACATCCATACCCGGACGAATCAAGGACGAAAGATTTCCAACCCATACCGCCCTGGCCAGGTAAAAAAGAAAACAAAAAAAGACAAATAGATAATTGTTCTATGGATTGGGCCCAGGCCAGACAATAGGGAGCCCGATTGCTCAATCGAGCTCGCCTCCTTTTCAGTCTTGTGCCTGGGCTGCAACACCACAGCCTAGCCCGATCCGCAGTGGGCCCACTCAGTGTCCAGCCGGCCTACACTTATTCCTGTAGGTAAAAAATGATTTTTTGCTACTTTTTCAGATTTTTTTTTAAATTATCCCATTTTTTTAAGATTTATAAAAATTATTAGCGATTTCTAAAAGTCAGAGGGAGAGGTTGGAGAGTATTAAATAGCATGAGCACGTGTAATGTGTAATTGTCCAACAACAAATTCAAAAGGTGTTACTTGCTCCTACCAACTAAAGACTTTTTCCCCGTTTTAACAAATTCTTTACATGTTATTAAAATACTCCTTATAAATGAGTTAAGTAAGCTAAAATTATTAATACATAAGGTATGTGTGTATTTATCTACCCAATCAACTTTTTTAAAACCGTAATTTTTTCTTTCGTTGTTACACGTGATGTACTGCGGTCCTATCAATAATAAGCTTAAATTATACTTATATATCTAAGTTTTTATAATTAATAAGTATACAATTAAAATACTCCCTCCTATTCCACATAAGTTTTATCTCATAATATTCCCTAAGAACAAAATTTGGAGTACTTTCGCATATTCCATTAGGTAGTTCACGTTATTTATGAGGTATCTTGTCTTGTTTATGTATAATGTAAACAATATATTATGTCATGAATCACGACGGTAGATTTAAGACCGTTGACGCAATATAATAATGTATAATTTTATGTATATATAATAACCAAGTAACATCTTAGAATATACTACAAGCTAAACAAGAAAAGAAGAAAGTGTGTGAAGAGGAGAATTGTAAGTGTTTTTATTCACTAATAATATTTATTTTTTGCATGTCATTTTCCAATTTTATCATTTTACATTCTTAATTTCAATGTGACTAAATGAGACTAAATAACTACGTCCTCCGTTTTGTCTTTTGTTATCATTTAGAGCACCTCCAACCATGAGGATTACTCTGCGCGACAATTTGAGGAAGAGCAAAAACTGAAAATTTAAGGGTTCCAACCATGAGGAATGATCAGCGATTTGTCGAGGAAGAAAACACACAGCGGTTTGTCAAGGAAGAAGAAGCGCAGCGTGAAAGGCCCCCATTCCCCTGCAACTTACTTTTTGTAATATTATAATTTATTTTTTGTATTATTTTAATTTATTTGCCCCCACACCCACTTATTATGGAACATTGCTTATTTATGTTTGTATTTTATTAATTAATTTTTCTTCAAAAAATTATTTTCCCTAATAATTAATATGTAATTATTTTTTTTCAAAAAAAAAAATTGCACTATAGTTTCTATTTTTTTTTCTCTACAAATAGGTAGCAATATTTGATATATATTGACATACTTTTCCTTTTCTTCTTTCTATGGTTTTCTTTACTCTATTAGATATCTTTTTTCTAATGGACGTTTAAGATTCGTAATTTGTGGGGTAATTGAATAACATTGATAAAAACGATTCCTTTTCTTCTTTCTTGGAAAATATTTTTTTTTAAGAGAAAAAAACGTTTTAACCTTTTTTTCTATAATAAAACTGAAGTCGATTAATTATCGGGTTGCAAACCCGAACAAATTACGAATATAGATTTTAATGTAAAAAAATGTGTGGGGTATGTTAAAGTAAGAGAGATAAATGATGAAAGAGAGTGATGAGGATTAAGTGTAAATTATTGTTGGAGGAGTGTTTTGGTTGTAAATTGAAAAGTTGAGGAATAATGAGGTGGATGAGTGAGAAGTGATAAGAGAGAGTGAGATGAGGAGGTGAAAAAATCATGGTTGGAGATGGTCTTACCTTTTCCTCGTTTGTTAATATTCATTTTATTTTGTTTACATGGAATATATCTTTGCTTAATTACATATGAGTAATATGCATTTGTGTTAGGAGATATATGTTTAATGTACTCTAGAAGGTTTATATACGAGCATTTATCACATATTCTAAAACCTGATATATGTTTAATGTACTCTAGAAGGTTTATATACGAGCATTTATCACATATTCTAAAACCTACTATTATGTACTCCCTCTACATCTATTTGTTCTACCCATTTACCTTTTTAGAGGTCAAAGTATTGAAATTTTGAGCATAAATACATCATAAAATATAATAATTTATAATCGATATTTACATAGTTACATAAATACTACTCCCTCTGTCCCGGTCATTTGTGGTCCTTTTCCATATTTGGGTGTCTCAATCATTTGTGATCCTTTCTATTTTAATAATGAATTTGATGAGCAATTTGATCATTCACACTTAATTTGTCTCACTTGTCATTTAGTAATTGACCAATTTCTCTTTCTTTGGTCTTTGTGCCAAAACCAAAGGACAACAAATAACCAGGAGAGGGAGTACTATATAACTTCATATTGCATAATGAAATAAATAAACAAGCATTTCCAATCAATTACAATATATCGATTATATTTCCATTTAAAATCTAATAGGAGGTTTACTTCAAATTATAGCTTCGTAACCAGAAATATTTATAAGTCATAACTTATTAGTGTGTGTGTATAGACCGCAGATATACAAAATGAAGATGGAGAGCACTCATATGACTCATGGAACTGGCGAGGATAGCTACGCCCGCAATTCTTTAATTCAAGTTAGTACTATATAATAACACTTTCCCTTAATCATCGTCACTATAATAATTAAGTATCTTTACCAAAAAAAAACTATAATAATTAAGTAAAATAATTTTTATATAAAACCGTTTTAACAAGCGTTATTATAAAACATTTTGTTATTTTACCTCAATGAGGTTCATTAAAGTAACTTTTACCAACTAACACTTTCTACAATAAGGGCATCAAAATCTATGTAATACGATTTTACAATGTTTTATTGTAAAATTATTTTATAAGAGCCTTAATCAAATATTAATGTCGCCATTGTTGCTGTAATTATCGATCTAATCATTGTTCGTAAAATTAGAAGAGTTTCATATATAAACCAAGAAGTTACTCTACTATTATCATTTGGTTTTCGAATGAAATATTTCTAGGCTTGTGAAGTGACGATATTTCCTCTTTGTGAGATTTGTTAGTAATTATTTATAATTTATCTGCTTTTTTTCAGGCAATCTCAATATCAAAGGTGTTTCCAGTGGTAAAGGATGCATTAGAAGGACTTTATTCTACAATGACACCTAAATGTGTGATGGTGGCTGAGTTAGGTTGTGCTTCAGGCCCTAACACTTTAATGTTGTTGCCTGAGGTTATTGAAGTTACATACAACAAATATAGACTTATGAATTGTAAGGATGTTCCTGAAATTAATATTTTTCTAAATGACCTCCCAACAAATGACTTCAACACAATTTCTACATCGCTTCCAATTTTCCATGAAGATTTAAATAAAGAACACAAAATCTCATTGAAGACGGCACGTATCCGTCACTTTGGAGTGACGGATACCATTTCCTCTCACAAATGACCCAAATAGAGGAGAGAGGGAAGCACATGGGGGTGCCCCCACCTTGTCCCCCCTATTCGTTTTGTGAGTGGCATTACCCGTCACTTGCTCCGACCCGTCTTCAACAAGACTAACTGAATAAAGAAAGGAAAGGTGATGTTGGGCCCTACTTCATTTCTGCGAGCCCTGGTTCCTACTATAAGAGGTTGTTTCCGAGTAACTTCCTTCACTTTGTTCATTGTGCCAACAGTGCTCATTGGCTTTCCGAGGTAATTAATTTAAACTTTGGCAATCGAAATACTGCTAATAGATGTTTGGATATCTATATGAATGTTTCAATAAAATACGTTGTTACATTAAAATTTTAAGAATCTTGCGAAATTAGATCACTAAAGGTAAAATGAAGAATGTAAAGGTAATTTTATGCATTTATTTATACATATAAAAAAACATAAAGAATTATTAATGACATGTACAACACAAAAACTCCAGAGAGATGGTCTCTCAATAACGTTATTGAGTTATCTCTCACATGATGGGGTGAGGGACCACTAAATTTATATTTTTCTTATTATATCTCTCACTAAATTATTTTTTTCCACTTTACTTCGTTCTCATTTTCTTTTACAAAATACTCCGTAGGAGGTTAAAAAAAACAATAATAATAATTTAATACATATAAGGCTCTGTTTGGCAAAACTGACTGAAAATGAACCTGAAACCTCAAAAGGTACCTGAAACCTAAAAAGGTAGCTGAAATTTAAGAACCGATAAGATAGCTGATTTTTATTAAAACTGTTTGGCAAACTAAATGAAAAGGTAGCTGATATGTGGTCAAAAGACGTAACAGGGCATGGTTTAATATTATTATCATTTATGTTAAGGGGTAAAAATGGTATGTAAAATATAATCAGGTACCTAAAATGTCAAATGCTACATTAGGTAGCATTTCATTTCAGGTAGCTTATTTGCTAAAAAATGCTACTTGCCAAACGCTTCCAAATAAATAAGCTACCTGAAATGTTTTGCAAAAAAGCTACTTTGATGAAAAAAGGTACCTGATTTGTATTGTCAAACAGGGCCTAAGTCATTTATTTGATGATTATTGATATTTATGTTGTCTATTGGAACAATTATTATAAAAATTTGTGCTTAAAAACCTCTATATCACTTGAATATCACTTCAAAGCGCGTACTTATTTCCCTTGTCCTAGTAAAATACTCGTACAAATGATGATTTTAACAATAATTTGGATTTTTCCAGGTGCCGAAGAAGTTGATTGGTGTGAATGGTGAATATATAAACAAAGGAAATATATACATTGTTGAAACAAGCCCCCACTGAAGTTCTTGAAGCATATAGAGAACAATTTGCAGAAAATTTCACAACAAATTTAGAATGTAGAGGTCGAGAGATTGTGACCGGGGGTCGTATGGTCTTTAACATAATGGCCACTACTAAGTCTCACAAGCCTCATGATTACTTTATGACGAAAGTGCTTAACTCCGCCTTAAAGGAAATGGCTAATGAGGTATATATATGCGTATGTTGAGTTACAAACGAGTCTTATATTTTAAATGAAGATATTTATAAAATGCAAGAAGCTCACAATTTAAACACTATAGATTTATCGTGCAAAATATATTATCAGTAAAAGTTCATAAAATAAAATCATTTGTTCCAATTTCTTTTTCCCTTAGATCAAAATACAACGATAAAAATATGAATTAAATTAGTTGTTAATTTAATATCTATAAATATTACACTAAAAAATAAATTTACTGTTTTTTATTTATTTTACTAAAAAATATTACACTAAAAAATAATACTCTGTATACAAATTTACTAAAAATTATTTTTTATTTATTTTACTAAAAA
The DNA here is from genome assembly GCF_048544455.1 of Silene latifolia. Lineage (NCBI taxonomy): Eukaryota > Viridiplantae > Streptophyta > Magnoliopsida > Caryophyllales > Caryophyllaceae > Silene > Silene latifolia. Next base: position 8,086,577 of record NC_133533.1, on the reverse strand, counting down.
ATATTACTAAAAAATAATACTCTGTATACAAATTTGTATACTCTGTATACCAATTTACTAAAAAATATTTATTTTACTAAAAAATATTACACTAAAAAATAATACTCTGTATACAAATTTACTATTTTTTATTTATTTTAGTATCACACTTTTCATATTATAATTGGATTGGATGTGTAAGGTTTGATAGACGAGAAGAAGTTGGACGAATTTGAGATCCCATTTTACCCACCAACTGAGGAAGAGGTAAAAAGCTTTGTAAAAAGTGAGGGATCATTCCATCTTGACCAGCTTAAATCTTTTACTGTGGATTGGGATTTACCAACTGAAGAATTTACCAAGGATGGTAAATCCAACGGTTATAAAAAACTTAATGATCTTGACATGCGAGCCAAGTTCGCGACAGGACCTATAAAATCAGGGTCACAATGCATGATGGCTTCTCATTTTGGTGATCATATTATAGAAGAATTATATACTCGTGTTACTAAGCTTGTTGCTAAACAACTTAGTTGTGGTAAGTTGGAGACCTATCATCATGCTATTTCCTTGATCAAAAAGTAATTAAGTTGGGTTATTCCATATTAATTACGGTCCTGTTTTTACCGAAATACTCGTAGTTAATAATTCTCGTATCTTGGGTATGAGTTATATATGATAATAATGCGAGTATGGGTGTGGTGATCATTTGGTGTGTTTCTTTCTTGTATCGGTTGGTTATAATAATGATCAAAATAAAATGTATTGAAGTAAATTTATTTGCTTAAGTTTCTGGATTAATTTGGGTAGAGTTGAACTATTGTTATTTCACGTTCATTTGTATAATTCGGTGAAATTATCGCTCTAAAAGTTTAATAACTCGTGTTCTAAGCCATACTTAATACGACAAAACGTGATTCTAATTAAAAATTAAAAGGATCTGCCTCATTAAAGACGGACACTATCCGAGTATCCGTTTATAGCTATAGACGGATAGTATCCCTCTCACAAATGAGAATTTGTGTTTTATTAGACACAAGGTCCACCCGAGGCACCCCAAGTTACTCAATTTGTAATTTACCCTATCAGCTAACCAATTGGTGAAGGGCTCTAATACATGTTATAATCTAAATAAAAAGTAGTGAAAATTACAACTTACCATTTACTATTTACCGTATTTTAGTAATTATCACCATGTATTTTGTTTATTACAAATTACCATCTACATTTGAGTGTATATATCCAATCTCCCACTGTATTTCTTTCCCGATTATCATTTTACTTAATTTCCGACTCGTTAAGTGAATAAGTTATAAAATGACAAAAACATCCTTGTTATATTCCCTCACCCTCCCTCACACCCTAACCTTAACTACACAGTCTCGACCATCGACCCCCTCACCACATCTCCACCAATACACATCCACCACCCTCCCCTCCCCTCGTGATGTGTAGTCCGACACCATCGACCGCCACAAAATATGATATATTCAACCTAGACTTCCGATGTATTTATCACGCTCTATCCCCATCATAACATTGGAGACAAAACAATAAAAAGTTTCACTTAACAAAATAACTCCAAATCAAAAATCGTTTCCCCAAATCACAAACCCTAAACCCCCAAATTTCCATCAGATCAACATATCACTTATTACTTTACTAGATCGAAAATTGACCGTACAAAATCATCACAACGAAATCTCCGGAATAATCTCATTATTCGTTTCTTACTTAGGATGATTCTCACTTCTCACCCTCTATAATTCATAAGATTTCTGTATTTAGGGTTTTTGGTGGACGAGGTGGCCAATATGGCAGTTTGGTGGTGGTGGCCTGATTTCCGGCATCATTGTGTGGTTATTTAGTAGTGAAATAGGTGGTGGTGGGTGTCTGGGTAAGATGGGCTTTATCGGTGGTGGATTTATGGGTAGTGATAAGGTGGTTCGTGATGCGTGTGTACATTGTTTATGGGTGATTAGTAATGTTGGGTGGTCGAAGTGGCTTGAGCGGTGGGGGGATGAGAGGAGATAAGTGATGGTTGATATTGGTGGTTGGATATCAGGATATGTGGTGAGGTGGGTGGTGTTAGTTTGTGAGGAGGTCAGAGGAATATAAGAAGGGTGATTTGGTCATATTACAGCTTATTTACTTAAATGAGTCGGGAAATAAGTAAAAAAATGATCGAGAATGAAATACGGTGGGAACTCGGGTATATACAACAAAATGTAGGTGGTATGTTGTAATAAACCAAATGCGTGGTAGTAAATTGTAAAATAAACTAAATAGTAGGTGGTAATTTGTAATTTTCACTAAAAAGTACAACCTCGCTCTAGGCTCTACCCCAATCAAAAGTTATCTATTATTTTTGGTGTAATTAGCTAGATTTATATCACAACATAATCTAGTAATACCAATAATTTTAGATCTAAGGCTTTATTTGATAAAACTAGCTAAAAGGGCGGGTGAAAATTTAAATGCTAAATAAAACCTGAAAAGGTAACTGAAAAGGTACCTGAAAATGAGGAGCTGATAAGCTAACTAATTATATAAACAATGTTGGGTTTTTCTACATGGTAACCTGTATTTTTTCAGGTTCTACGTGGTAACCTTACATATTCAAAACACACACGTGGTAACCCTATACTCCATTAATATTTATTAGCAGGACCCTAAAGTTGAATTCCGTCAATTTTTCCGTTAAGTAGCTAACGGAAAGTGACGTGGCTGCTTTAATTTTGAATTTTTCTACATGGTAACCCTGTGTTTTAAAAAATTCTACACGATAACCCTATTTTAGTATAAAACACGCACGCTTTAAAACGTACTCGTTCAAAACACGCGCGCTTTAAAACGTACTTATTCAATTAATGGGCAATTGAATCCTTCACTTTCAATTTAATCCATTTGTCATCTTATAATTGGCTCTATCCTCCTTTCTTGATCTTTGTGCAAAATTTCAAAGGCAAACAAATGACCACGACGGAGGGAGTATACTTTGAAAGGACTAAAACTCAACCTCTATCTGCCTTCTCTTATCACAGCCAATTAAACAAGTATTCGTGTTAATTTGCCCACTTTTATGGAAGGCAGGTTATTGATACTATCATAATTTTACAGAAAGCTATACACATAATGAGGAAAAAGAAAAGAGAATTTGGGATGGAGAATGAAGGAGATGATGAATTGATTTGGGAAATAAAAAGAATTTGATGATATTTAATTGATTTAATTAAATAGAAGATGATAACTGAGGTTTAGATCTCAGAGGATCAAATTACTAGTTTTGTTGGAGCCTTGGAGGTTTGCACTAGAGAAGATGATACTGTTAATGAATGGATATGTTTTGGTGTGAGGATGTGGTTTAACCACGTCCTTATTTTTGTCCCCCTTTTTTTTTTTTTTTTCTTTTTGCTTTTTTCAAATTTTTTTCTTAATACTCGGATAAAAATTAATAATACGGTATTTTTATAAGTTGGATCACATACGAAATAAAATTAAAATACTTATGAGATTAGAGTAGTTCTTATTTTGTTGAAATATTTACAAAATTTCAAAAATAAGTTATTATAATTTGTGAATAAATAATAATTGTAAAAGTAAGAGAGAGGTTTTGGTGGGGTAGTGAATGTGGTAAATGATTGGAAATGTTGGAAAGTGGAAAAATGATTGGGTTGGTGACTCAGGTCGTGACCTTCTGCTTGGGAGGGTGAAAGTGGGTCAAGATTAATAAGGTGCGATTAAGAGGAAAATTTTTGGTGACCCGATTAAGGCGACCTTCTGCTTGGGGATGGTCTTAAAATGACTTCGAAAGCATATGATAGACTCAAATAGGATTTATTCGGAATACTATTATTGATATGGATTCAAGGGCGGCTTTCTTTAAGAGCGTTTAAGTGATACAATCGAACAAGGCCATACTCATTGCTACGCTAAAGAGAGAAAAAAAAGTTTAATCTAACGTTTGACGGTATAATTATCACTTATCTATCTATATATCTATCTATCTATTTATCTATCTATCTATCTATCTATCTATCTATATTATTAAATAAAGCTTTTTTCAAGCAGTTATAGAGAGTCCAACTTTCATAAATGACTTTGTTTCGAGAGTTCAACAGTAAAAATAATACTTGAGACAGATAATTTAATAATAATCAATACTATATATTAAATCCAGAAACCAAGGGACTTCAATGTAATTAAAGAAAGTTATACAAATTAATTATACTATATAGTTTTAAATCATTAGCATCGTGTGATGGACCCGATTAAGGGATCTCAATGCAAATATTATATAGTTTGGGTTAAAATTAAATTATATAGAAGCTTGGTAATTTTCCTAAACATTTGTAAGAGACTAAAACATGGTCAATTTCCTTAAAATAAAATAATTAGATGATCAATTTCAAGGGGATTAAAAGAAAGAAGATGCTTGATAATTTTCCTAAATATTTATAGAAGACTAGAAGATGGTAAATTTCCTTAAAAAAAATAATTAATTAGTATAAACATTCACATTTATGGTATTAGTTTTTATCATCATAAAATTATATATTAAATTTAAAATCTATGCAATTTTATTAAACTTTATTATAGTTTATTAGATGTATAGAGATATTAATTATTTAACATACAAAAATATAATATAAGTAGGTCATAAATAATTCAAGTTAGATTTCATAATATATAATATTGCACAATTCTTTCGATTTGATTTAATGCATATATGTAATATATTTATATAAGTATATAATCCTCTTAAAATTGCATGTCTAAGTAATAAAATTAATTTCGTCAGTAAAGAAAATAATTGTAGTAACATTGGATATAGTTATATGATAGTAATCACTCATTTGAATAGTAAAAGTAACAATATTATCAGCGAGATTGGTGAAAGTGGTAGAAACAACAACGGGAGTAATGAAATAATCAATATTAATGCGGCAATAGTGAAAGTAACAATAATTACGGCTTGGGTAATGAAATTATCAATATTAATGCGGAAGTAGTGACAGTAACAATAACTGCGGCGGGAGTAGTGAAAATAACAATGATTACGGGCAAGTAGTGAAATGTTATTACTATTGTTTCATTAATAAGAGTAAAATATTAATAGCGGAAGTAGTGAATTTGTCTCAAAATTTATTTTATCGTAATTTTAGGACATGTCATAGAAAATATATTAATAATAAATTTATGAGTTAGACAACTCTAAGTACTTTTTGATGGGGCATATTCTGCACCGCTGACCAAGTCAACACACTGAGCAAGGTCAAAGATATCCACAGCAAGTCAACGACTTAGATCGCTTAGCCGATCGACCCATCGGCTGCTAGTGAGGGGTATCGGCATGGCAACCCGCCAGCCGGGGCACATATCCGCGTACTCACATCCAAGACCCTCGGCCGGCCTGCCGTAGGACCATCGGCCGAGGGTAGAACGGTCTTTCCACCTGATAAGCCACTTGGCCACTTGGCCACTACGTGACAAAAGGTGAAAGCCTATAAATACTCCTCAACCTTCATTGAGGAAAGGATCTCACAACTTAACCTAAATACACTATTCATCTGGTAATATCTCCCTTATCTCTCTACAATACATATCTAGCCAAGTAACACAACTTAATCCTTTGAGTTTACTGACTTGAGCGTCGGAGTGAGTACGCTTGGCACAAAGCCAAGCCCTCAGTTCGTTCATTGTTGCAGGAGAGGCCGAGAGGAACGATAAGGACGAGAAGAATCCAACCAAAGACATTACTCTACAAGCCACGGGTGGTAACGATACCTGCTCTGGAATTACACCCGGAACAATTGGCGCCGTCTGTGGGGAAAGACACTAGAAGCTAGTCACATTCATTCCCAAACAAAAAAAAAAAAAACCAACAAAAACCCACCCAAAAAGCTAAGAAAATGTCGAAACAACAAGATGCATCGTGAACCGACTTAAATCGCATTTTACCAAGATGATACTTTCAACAATTCTGGAGTCATACAGCCCTCCACCGGCGGTGTAGTCCAACCGGAGTTCGGGATGCCATCAATACCCGACACGCCGCTGCCAGCCAACCAGGTCACCATCATGGGACATGTGGTTGACATAGCAAAACTGAAAATGCTCCTAGACCTAATTAGTAGTACGCCTGCTCACACTGTCACGCCGACAAGAGCAAAGCGGAAAGCGTCCGGGAGACCAGGGCCCAAAATGTGACTCCGAGAAACTTGAACGGAGCACTAGGAGAAGCTGACCCAGCCAAGTCGCCAGGGGAGCCCAAAGTGGGCGCGGTAGACCTAAGTCCTTCCCGCACTCGTGGGGGGACAGCGTCCCCGCCGCACGAACGAGGCTCACCCCGAAGAAGCCAGAGGAGTCCGACTCAGCAGAGTTGGAGAAGAAGTCCGAGTCGAAGAAGGAGCCCCTCCCGCTACGGGGGAAGGAGCCAGGTTAGGGACCCACGGAGCCGATCGCCGCGTGCCGTTCGACACGTGGTTAGGCAACCCCTCAACGCCTACGTCCTCGAAGTCCCGGTGCCGAATAAACTCAAGCTGCCACCTCTGTCATACAAGGGAGATGGTGATCCATCGACCACGCCGAGGCCTTCGAGTCTTACATGTCGGTATGGGAGCAGCCCGATGAGGTGCAGTGCCGAATTTTCCCAACAACTTTGCATGGGATGGCTCGAGCGGTACAAAGGGCTTCCTGATGGCTCGGTGTACTATTACGCCGACCTGAAGGGCGCTTTCCTAGCCCAATACTCCTGCAATAAGAGAAGGGCCGTAGAGACATCTGACCTCCTGACTATCAGACAGGAGGGGGGCGAGTCTCTCCGGAGCTATGTGAAGAGGTTCGATGGAAAGGTCCAGCAGATTCGAGAAATTAACCCCGAGCTGGCGGCCTTCGCACTGATGAAGGGCCTCCCAAGGGGAGCCTTAAAAAACGAGCTCATCAAGAGCGGAGGCCTGGGCCTGGACGCCGCGTAAAGTTGGCCGACCAAGCCATCAAGGTGGAAGACTACCACAAGACCTGGGAAGATCCCCGCGAAGCCGAGCAATCAGAAAAGAAGTCACAGGCAGGACAGTCAGGACGAAGGACGCCGCGACAACAACGGCTCGCGGTCCGACAGTCGACGCCGTGAGAATAACAGATCACGATCGGACATATCCGACCGGAAGCAAGACTCGGCGGTGCGGGTGGAATTCAGAACGTACCACCGAGGCGGTATAGTGAAAAACCCCTCTCGTCGTATCGCCGAAGTCTTCGCCCGAGCAAAACGAGGGCCGAGTGGGAGAGACCCCCCAAGCCAAAAAGTGACGGTGACACGAGCCAGTACTGTGAGTACCACGGCCACACCGGCCATTTAACCAACGACTGCCGCCACCTGAAGAATGCTATAGAGGAGCTGATCCGGAAGGGAAGCCTCGGCAAGTACGTTGCAAAAGGCCAAAAGACTGACGCCGGCGATTGAGATAGGAAGTCCGTCTTCGAGCGGATAGGCGTGATTCATGTTGTCATCGGGGGCAACGAGAACGGAGGGTCCGCTCATGGGCACAAGCGGCACCTAAACGAGCTATATCAGGCCATCAACTTTGTGCCCAACTCGAGGATCCCCTCTGCAAGCATCCCCGATATAACTATCGGAAGAAAGGACTACGAAGGGGTCATCGCCCCTCACAGCGACCCGCTTGTAGTCAATTTGGACATATCCAACCACCTGGTCAAGAGGTGCCTGATTGACACAGGTGCATACACGAACATCATGTTTAGAGAGTGCTTTCTCGGCCTCGGCCTGAAGATCAAGGACTTAAGCCCCTGCACCAACCCCCTATACAGCTTCTCTGGGGCCGGGCTGGTACCGCTGGGATCAATTAAACTCCCGGTGACGTTCGGCGAGAAGAACGCGGCTAAAAACATCCTAGCTGAGTTCGTCGTCATTGACGGCTCGTCCGCCTACAACGTTCTCATAGGCCGAGTCACCCCGAGCGAGGCCGACGCAGATGATGTCCATCGGGCCCTAACACCGATGTATGTCTCGGACCGGGGGGAAGCGCATAAGCTTGTCTCCAAAGACGAGAAGGATGAGGTGGTCAACGTCCAGATAGCTGCCCGAGGCTGCAACATGCAATCCCTCAAAGAGGCGAAGAAGTCCGAAAAAGGAAAAAGCCCGTCCTTACAAAGCAGGGGAGGCGACCTCATGGATACGACTATTGGGCGATTGGGGGGGATGTGCCTAGGATGAGCCGTTAGGGCATTGGTAATCTTGTAAAATTTATGTAGCTACGGAGGTGTCCAAGATAGCTGTGGACACCCCAACGCATGTTTTTACCTAGTGAAAAACCACCCGCGCCTTCCATCAAAACAAAATTTTCCCATCGATTTATTTATCAAGAAATAGACGCCGGCTCACACTGTCATACCGACAAGAGCGGCGGTCTATATCAAGAAACAGACGCCGGCTCACACTGTCATACCGACAAGAGCGGCAGTCTCCATCAAGAGTCTAGCGCCGTCGCAGTCACCCCAAGTAGTAGACGCCACGGCAGTCACCCCAAGAGGTTTGATGCCGTCGCAGTCACTCCAAGTGGTAGACGCCACGTAACACGCTATCAAGAAACAGACGCCGGCTCACACTGTCATACCGACAAGAGCGGCAGTCTCCATCAAGAGCCTAGCGCCGTCGCAGTCACCCCAAGTAGTAGACGCCACGGCGGTCACCCCAAGAGGTTTGATGCCGTCGCAGTCACTCCAAGTGGTAGACGCCACGTAACACGCTATCAAGAAACAGACGCCGGCTCACACTGTCATACCGACAAGAGCGACAGTCTCCATCAAGAGTCTAGCGCCGTCGCAGTCACCCCAAGTAGTAGACGCCACGGCGGTCACCCCAAGAGGTTTGATGCCGTCAGATCACTCCAAGTGGTAGACGCCACGTAACACGCTATCAAGAAACAGACGCCGGCTCACACTGTCATACCGACAAGAGCGGCAGTCTCCATCAAGAGTCTAGCGCCGTCGCAGTCACCCCAAGTAGTAGACGCCACGGCAGTCACCCCAAGAGGTTTGATGCCGTCGCAGTCACTCCAAGTGGTAGACGCCACGTAACACGCTATCAAGAAACAGACGCGGCTCACACCGTCATACCGACAAGAGCGGCGGTCACCCTCGTAAGGCGGATACCACGACAAAGAGCGGTCATCGCACACTACACTCGCAAAAACAGACGAAGTGTCTTGGAAGCGTTGAAACACAGTTGAGATACGCACTCTAAAACGGCCCCAGCCATGCCAATCCAAAAAAAAAAAAAAAAAAAAAAAAAAAAAAAAAAAAGAGAGGGGACTCAATTAGGAATACAGGAAGACAACTCTGACGAAGATGAGACAAAGACCTCGGCCACGCCGAGGGCGAGGGAAACGAATTATTATTAGAAGTTACAAAATTACAAGTGAAAAGAATACAGACGACGGCCGTCCCCATAGGGACACGCCGAAACATAATCTACCAAGGTTGTACAAAAAGAGGCAAAAACTAGCGCTATGTTCATGTATCAAGAGACAGCGGGGAGGAAGGGCTGAGTAATTGGCCCCCGGACAGCTGAAGCAGATCCGCTGTAAACTTGTTCTCATCAAGCAGCACGTGGTAGCATGTGAGGAGCTGAAACAGATCTGCTGTAAACTTGTTCTCATCAAGCCGCATCTTCTTCAAAGAGCAACCCAAAGCAGCTTTTCTAGCAGCCTCAGCCTTGGCCTCAGCATCCTCAGCTGCCCTCATCCTTTCGGCTTCTTCTTTAGCTACCCTAGCCTTCTCAGCAAGAGCTGCCCTTTCCGCGGCCGCCTCCCTCTCCATCTTCGCCTTCACCGCCTCCTTGGCCTTCTCCGCCGCGGCATTCACCTTAGCCTCAAGCTTGTCATCAAGCAGCACGTCGAACCTGCCCCACGGGAAGGAACCATCAAGAGGGAAAAGCTCCCCGATAACTTCCCTAGCAAAGCATCTTGGCCAAATCCGGAACTCGGCGCACGACTTGGGAAGGGGTCGGTTTGCAGCATCTCGATGTCCGCCTCCTTTTGCTTGATGATGGCATCTCTGCCCCGAACCACCTCCGCCTGAGCCTTAAACAGGTCCCGGGACTCGTTCCTCTGCTTGAGGTAGAGGTCGGCGCGCCCCTGAGCGAGCTCACATTTCCTCAGCAGTTCCGCAGCTTCGGCAGCCGCAGCCTCGGCTTTAGCCCTCTCAAAGAAGGACCTCCTTTTCGGCGTCCTCCCCGAGTTTTCTCTCTGCCAAGAGCGCCTTCTCGCTTCTTCCCTAAGCCCTCGCTCATTGAGGAGACCCGCCCGCCGATGCGCCCACCGCTTAGTGGCATTACGCTCATGTACAGCCCGAGCCACGGCCTTCTCTTGCTCCCTGAGACGAGCAGCGGTAGCCACGTTCCACCTTGCCAGCTCCCTAATAAGCTTCGTACCCTCTTCTATAAGCTCGGAGACGGAAGCCTTCTGGGATGAAGGGACGGTGGTGGCAATCTGGCCACTAGCCTGCGGCTGGGAGACGAAAGCCTTCTGGGATGAAGGGTTGACGGTGGTGCCTTGACCACCAACCTGTGCAGAGGACCCCACCGCCTGCTGCCCAACGTGAGCAATAGCCGACTGCGGCTGATCTGCAGAAGTTCAGTTAAAACATCAGTATCAGTATCGACCCATCAGAAATACCTAGTGGCACGGCTGAATTCAAGCCACGAGCTAGATAGGTACCATGTTTGGCCTTCTTGACCGGAGAAGGCACTTCCTTGCCAGCGGTAGAAGCTGTCCCTTTCCTCTTACGGATAAGAGGAGATCCCTCTGCGTCAGAATCCCCCTCATCGGGAATCTCAACAATCTCCATCTTCTTAAGGGAGGGGATGGGAGTTGAAGCCGGTGTCGACGCCGTTGCCACCAAGGGCCTTGTTTTCCGCGTCCGACGCACCACGCCGCTAACAACCCTCGCTTGCGCCTCCTCTTTGCTCAAGACCTTCAGCCGCTGTTCCATGAGATCGTTCGGCGACATCCTGCGATCATGGGCTAGAGCCTTGGGATGCAGTCAAGAACGGTTTTATCTTTGTGCAGCCCCATTCTCCGAAGAAGATCCTCAGATAGGTCCGGTCCAAAGTGGTCTACAAAAGAAACAAAGCAAGAGTCAAGCAGAAGAAATGAATCGAAGTTCGAAAATAAAGAAACATCAAGAGCGGCGGTGGGCCTCACACCGACCCCACTCACCCGTGCCGGGCGGTATGAGGCCGACATAGCAAAGCGGCTCATCCACGAAGAATGATCTGCGTCGGGGGAATCCATCTTTTCGGCATCCCACTCTTGTCCACTTCAAAGAGCCTCATTGCGACCTCTCATCCTCCTTAAGAGGGACCCCGCTAGCATCCATTTTAAGATGCCTCCGAGTGACCCATCCGTCATGCTCCGCCCTAGTCTCACACCGCAAATTAACCGATCTTTGGAAGGAGCGGGCGGCGGATAGTCCTCCGGCACTTTAACATACACCCACCGACCTTGCCAGTCCTTGCAAGAAGAGGGTTTGTCGAGAAACATAACCCTGCTCCGTTTGTATACTGTACCATCCAACACGGCCAGAAAGTGACGGTTTGAGATGATGAAGCCGGCGGAATAAATCCACCGTCGGAGCCTCTCCCTTAAAAAGACAAAGCCAGACAAAACCAATTATGGTCCTCATGGGGCGGGTGCGGTTGGGCAACAAAGAACGTTCATGGCTCTAATTATGGCCACAACGTACCCATTCAGCGGAAACCGGAGCCCGTACTCCAAATGCCGGAGGTATACGCCAGTACAGCCCGACGGAGGACAACATACGGCCTGACCCTCCTCAGGGATAACAATTTCGTACCCCCTACCAAAGAAAAAATGATCCTCGAGAAGTTTCCCGCCGGAACAACGGGCAAGCTTACGGGACCAAGCACGATCAAGGTGGATCTTACAGACATAGCCGTGATCCATGACGTCATTGTCTCCCTCACTAGGACGAGACCTTTCCGCATCATCACCAAAATCATCACCAAGATCACCAAAAGAGTCAGAATCCTCCCATTCCTCCAGAATTTGAGGATCAACTTCAGGAGAAGGAGACCTAGGGCCCCCCGACGCAGGTTTACTAGGTCCAGCATCAGCAGAAGACATGATTCACAACAAATTATTAGCAAGGAAAATGAAAAGTTTGCTTGTTTACCTTAAAGAAAAATACTCACGGATCAAATACTCCGAAGATTAAGAAGAAGAAAACCCTTGAAAGTTTGGGGAGATGAAGATTTTAGAGAAAAATTTTCGAAAATAAAATGGAGGCCAAAATCACGGAATAACTACCCTATTTATAGAGAAAAGCCCATGAAGAAGGACCAATCGGGCACGACCCATGAAGCGTCAACCAATCAGCGAACACACACGTGTCAAGCATGCAACCGCGGAACGTCAATCGTCGCAACAGTTGAATGTCAATCAATGCAACAGTGACCAAGCGTCTTCAACACGCCTATTCACATCTTTTCGACTGTTCATCTCCTTCAAACAAATTCCTAGGTACCTAGTCTCCGCCGGCTACCAATCAACCAAGCCAGGAAGCACCGGCCGGGGGCAATCAAATTCAACCGGCGCTCTCAGCCCTGGTCTCGGCCATCGTCTTGTTCCTTTCCACATCGGATACCCTTCACGCATCCATGTGGAGGGGGGATATGGTATATGGTACGGCCTAGCAAGAGCCACGCCGATACACAAGGAGACGCCGATACAGAAAGATTTTCGAAATTTACTTCAGAATATGCGCTCAGCATACATCGGAGCCCATACCACGGCATAGACTACGCTGGGGCAAATTGATGGGGCATATTCGCACCGGCCGACCAAGTCAACACACCGAGCAAGGTCAAAGATATCCACAAACAAGTCAACGACTTAGATCGCTTAGCCGATCGACCCATCGGCTCGCTAGCCAGGTATCGGCATGGCAACCCGCCACCGGGGCACATATCCGCGTACTCACATCCAAGACCCTCGGCCGGCCTGCCGTAGGACCATCGGCCGAGGGTAGAACGGTCTTTCCACCTGATAAGCCACTTGGCCACTTGGCCACTACGTGACAAAAGGTGAAAGCCTATAAATACTCCTCAACCTTCATTGAGGAAAGGATCTCACAACTTAACCTAAATACACTATTCATCTGGTAATATCTCCCTTATCTCTCTACAATACATATCTAGCCAAGTAACACAACTTAATCCTTTGAGTTTACTGACTTGAGCGTCGGAGTGAGTACGCTTGGCACAAAGCCAAGCCCTCAGTTCGTTCATTGTTGCAGGAGAGGCCGAGAGGAACGATAAGGACGAGAAGAATCCAACCAAAGACATTACTCTACAAGCCACGGGTGGTAACGATACCTGCTCTGGAATTACACCCGGAACACTTTTATTTAGTTAAAAAAAAATTAATGCTTAATAGAGGTAGCCCGGGCGAAGCCGGGCACCAATACTAGTAATATAAAGAAATACGAACTACAAAATACTGCACGATAATAGCATTGGAGACAAACTAAAACACATATCCTATCTATATGATTCCTATTTGAAATATCTATCACGATAAAAGCTAGAATTTCAATAATGAGCGGATAATTAGAACTTTAATACTATAAAAACCCATTAACACCAAGATTTTACGTCAAATTTGTTCCCCCTCATCGAAGTACTTTTCCTTTTGTTCATATTTTGTGCTTTGTTCCAATATTGTTCATTATTAGTCTACTTATCTTTGACAATTATTTTCAAAGCTATTTATTTTAGCTTGATGATTTCCTAACTCTAATGTTGTACAATTAAAGACTTACTTTGTCTATATATAAATACCTAATAATTAGTTTTTCTTATATGTCATTGTATATTTGGATCTTCTCTAGGTTTGTAATCCATTGGAGAACCAACATTTGGCTATCGAGGAGAAGTCTTATAATAATACTTGGAATATAAAGAGACGGGCAACTTTCTATAACTTGTCCATTTATGCGAGTACAATATGAAGTTCGACTTCAAATTACGGGTTTTTAAACCTTTCTATAACTTTTCTAGATTTTCTTCGCAAGAAGGTAGATGTTCTAAAAGTTTAATTGTTATGTAACCAAACTTTGGAGGAGGAAACGATGAATAGGGAAAGAACGGAGGGGGTAAAGGGAGGAGGGTTCATCTTAGTAAGTGTAAGGGATTATCTCTAAAAAAGAAAAGTTAATTGCTTGCATTCGCACTTGAATCATAAGCAATCGACAAGAAGAGTTTGAAACTTTAAATAGATGAAATAGATAAAATACGTTTGATGAGTTAGTAAGATGATGGACCGAGTCGAATTTATTAATACTATCCCCACTTCTTTGAATATTCTGTTGCTGGGATGACTAATCAAGATTTGATTAGGCTAAAGAAGGTGTTATTGTACCCAATCAGTTGAATCTCATAGTAACTGAACCTTATTTCGTTAGCACTCATTCACATTAATACGATCGTAAACGTAACTTAATAGAACGCCGTGTCCGTTAGGATGCGGACCACTAACTTAGTTACTCTCAAATGTTTGTAATCTTGAATGCTTCGATAGTAGCTGCAGCCTTCAGCTAAATATTAAAGAGGATATAGCCCTACACTCCTACAAGGATAAGAAATGCCTGGATTGGACGTTGGCACGTTCCACTTCGGGTCACAAATGTCATTAAGCGTAACAAAGTGGTTGTTGCGCAATATGAGAACTGGTAATGCCGTAGGCGGTAGGCCTGGCGAAATGGACCCGATCCAATCTGAATAACTCGACATGTATTCGACCGACATACGAGCTAATAAGGATCCAAACTTTATACAAATCCGAGTTGACTCGTTCCTATATGACCGGTCTATATGTTTATTGTTAGATATTGTCCTGACTCCTGAGCAAGTGTATATGGATAATTTGTGAAAGATTTGGATGAATAAGCCCTAATAAGAACTCGGCTAACTCGCAAGGCAGTTTCAAATACAAACAAATTAATATAAAAATTTGATTAAAATGTAGTACTATATACTCCTCCGTATGTTATATAAATATTACATATACAAACTCGGCTAACTCGCAAATCGCAATCATCAATTCAATCCTCATCAACTCTACGTAATATGGTTTAACATTTTCATTTTATAATTTTGCGACTTTTTTTTATTTTATATATTTCAAGACTAATTTATGAGTCTTGCTTTGAATTAAAATAATTTTTTTAAAAAGATTTACCTTTTTTAAATTTCAAAGAGATATTTAATGTCGTACTTTTTTTAGATATTCGACATGGTAATCCTATGTTTTTTCAAATTCTATGTTGTATCTCTCTTTTTGTGCTAAAAATCTTTAATCGTTTATAATTTTTGGCTACGAATTCGGAAGACGATAATTTTTTTTTCAAACTAAAGATATCCTAAAGACGATCCATGAAAAAAGATTTCGCTATGTTATGAACTCGTAACCATGAGATAATGGCAAATTTTATTTTGTTAAAAACGTTTGACCGATTAGAACTCTTGCTACAAGTTCATAAAATGGCAATATTTTTACTTCAAATCGAAGATCTCGTAAAGACGGTAAAAACGAACATAATTGTTGAAAAAAATCCTTAAAACCCAAAGGCAATGAACATCGCGATTTGAAAATTTACTAAAGATAAAAATAATGTGTAGTATTTGATTTGAAAAGCACTTGTTTAGATCCCGCGCAATAAATAAGCGGTATTTATATTTATAGAGTTTTTATTTTTGTATTACTTATTATTTTTCATATTTCACGTCATTATATTTTGATATGATGGGAAAAAATTTGAACTGTAAAATTTTCAAGAAAACTGATTAAAATTGAATTGTAAAATAATAGTGGTATCTCATTAATTGTTCATTTTACTTGTTATTGTATTTTGTTTCGAGCAAAAAAAAATGAAAATTAATCCAAGAGAATTGAGTAATGTGTTGAAATGTATTTTTTTTTAAGTATTTTTTATACCACAATGCTAATGATTCCAATTATAAACTCTCTCAATTTATTTTTGTTATGAAAGTAATAATTAAAACGATTTATAATTTATAATTTTGTTTATACAAAGTATGAATAGTATGAGTCAAGTCATTTTCAAATAATAATATCAATAAGAGATATTGTTCCGGGTGTAATTCCAGAGCAGTGTTGTTTACCACGCAAGCTTGGTGAATGGATATCCCTCCTTGCCTTGACTCTTCCTCTCGGTCTCTCCTGAAACGATGAACAAACTGAGGGCTCGGCTTTGCACCGAGCGTACTCACTCCGACGCTCAAGTCAGTGAACTTAAAGGGATTAAGTTGTATGTTACTTGACAAAGTATATTGTAGAGAGATAAGGGTGTTTATACCAGATGAATAGTGAGTTTTTAGGTTAGATTGTGGATCCTTTCCTCAATGAGGGTTGAGGAGTATTTATAGACTTTCACCTTTTGTCACGTAGTGGCCAAGTGGCTAGCAGGTGGAAAGACTGATCTACCCTCGGCCGAGGGACCCATGGCAGGCCGGCGGGCCCTGTTGACTCCATGCCAAGGGGTCTTAGATATGAGTACGCGGATATGTGCCTCGGCTGGCTAGTTGTCCTAGCCGAGACCCAAGTGACAGGCCGACAGGCTGCGTCGGCTAGGCTGTCTAAGTCGTTGACTTGCTGTGGATATCTTTGACCTTGCTCAATATGTTGACTCGGTCAGCGGGTGCAGTATATGCCCCATCAGATATAATAGTTTATAGTTTTATATTATTTATACTTTAACTAAAACATTATAGTTTAGTGTTTAGTGGAAATTATATAATTTGATGAAATGATTAATTTTAATGAAAAAAATTATATAATGAAATACATTATACTTCCACCGTTCCATATGATGGTTTACGTTTACTTTATGCACGTATGTCAATGCTTGTTTTCTTTTGTTCATATCTTTAGTTACATATCATTAAAAATTATAAAAATTTGATATTCATATATAATGTACTCGGTAAGACAATTTATATAAGATCTCACATGACTATCTTTTATGTTATACATTAGAAGTTGTATTGAAAATTCTTCTCACTTATTAATAGTGCGTGCCAAAAAAACAAATGTAAACAATTCAATGGAACGGAGGAAGTAATTATTAAGTTTTTTTTTTAGTGAATCTAATTAAATTAACAATAGCTTCTTATTTAAAAAGATGTTTTTTTGGAGAAAAAATTTTAAATTCACCTATTCTTTTAGTAGATAGGGGATGAAGTGATCCCTTTTTCCTTAAGACATCTCACAAGGATTATCGTCCTTTCATTTCAACCATTTTTAAGTATAAGTTGAAAATATCTTAAAGAAGAAATTTTATGTGTTGATGAACCTCTATATATAGAGCCAAGTAATGAACTCATACCACCATCAAATCATACAATCCTCTCCTCTCTAAAATTAATATACCAAAACTATCATATCCTTGCTAGAATGGCCGCCTCTTTTCCAATGAACAACTTGAAACCCGCCACTGGTGGTTGGTATACTATGGCCACTCAGGTATAGTAACAAGCTTACATGATATTCCCTCAGTCCCAGTAAATAGTTTACATTTTATTTAGTGAATGAAAAATAAAACAAGTATAAGTTATTGACTAAAACGGAGGAAGTAATAAACAAGCACTCATACTAATTTCTCCAGCTTCATATGAATTAATTATGTGTGTTGTTATAGTTAATCTCCTATATATTAATTAACTAGTTTTAATGCCCGTGCAAAAGCACGGGCCCGTAGAAAGAATTGCTTTTTAAAATTTGACTATTGATTATAGTGTGAATCCTTGTATATTTTTTCTTGTTTTATTTATTAAATAAGTTTTATATTGGTCCCTCCATTTTGGTTAATACTCCCTCCTATTCACTATTTTCTTCCCTATTTCCTTATTCGGATTATTCGGGTTTTCTTCCTTATTTTCTTTTTTGGGTTGATTTGTGTGGTCGAAATTCATTTGCATGTGAGGTAGTGTGTTTTGTGTGGTCCAAATTCACTTTCTTATTTCTTGTGCAAAAAGGAAAGGGGAAGAAAATGGTGAATAGGAGGGAGTAATAACATAATTTGAAGTTTTTTGACATTATTTTTGTCACATATTCTGCAGTGCTTGCTTTATTGCTCTAAATTATGCTACTTCCCAACTTATTGCATTAGAAGATGGAGAACCTCGATATAATGAACTTTTTATTAGAGAATTTAATGGTTGGATTGGGATAGGATAACAAAGAGGCATAATACTTAGATGGTCAAGGGGATTTCAAAGTGTACTTTTACAATGTATGCCCGCGTGTTTAATTTATGAATTTAAATTGCCACTTAAATCGTAGTACAAATAGATATAAGACTCGCTATAAGAGTAGAAGGAGATCATTGCTTAGTAGCTCAAAACATTACCATTTTTGTCCATAGGTATAAAGAAACAAAAACAAAAAATATGAGTAATTGTGTTTTTATCCACGCACACAATAAATAAGACCCGTTTTTATCTACACAAAATACTGTAAGGTCTTAAGGTGAGTCACTCACCCTCAGATTTTTCTACACTATAACTTCAGACGCTTCTTCATACCTGGTTAATCTTAGTCTTACACATATACTTTAAGTAAATGAAGAGAGATAAAAAAAAGTAGAGTAAATGCATATCTTAATTCTTGTGCATATAGACAAAACGTCATATAATCAAAATTGGAGGGAGTAATAAGTATCTAAAAAATAAAAAGACTCAGAAAATGGGAACACATTTTTCAATAAAAAATGGAGGAAGTATTTTTACGACAACAAAATTAATAATATGATTCATAATTGTTATCAAAGTACTTATCCATTAAAATTAAAAGTAGAACAACTGCTTATAGAATCATATGGAGATGAATCAAAATTCACAATGCTCCAAATAATAATGGTTGTCCACTTTAAATTTTTTTGAATGTCTACAAGATGATGTATGAGTAATTAGTAATGTTTATGTTTAATAATGTTCATAATATTTAATTTAAAAGATTTATTTGTTTTGTGTTTTGTATGTTTATAGGAAAATAAAGAATTCGGTTTTTCTTAGGCTAATTTTACTTAGCAATACATAAAAATTGCTACCTCATTAATGATACAATAAACCTTGTAATTAAGAATCTTAACACAAATGTGAGGGATAATGGTCGTTTTAATTGCAAAATGAAATCGAATTCAACTTTCTTATTCAATCAACCTTAGCAAAAGTTGCCATCTATTAATCGTTGACAAAAAAATAACAAAACCAAAGTCACTAAACAAAAGGAGGGCCCAATGGATTGACGATGGCAATACTCGGGATATGCAGAAGGTATATAACATTTTATTTTATTTTTGGGTAGAAAGTAAAGTCCACTTAGAATAAAAATGGAATTTCTTAACAAACAACATGTAAACTTGTCATATGTCTTATCATCATGTATCTCATATCTGCAAAATCATAAAAACTCCATAAGAGACATGTAAATGAATAATTATTTCTTAAACAATAGAATGCCAAAATATCAAAAATGTTACATGTTATTTGCTTTTGGGTAGAAAAGTTCACATACTATATAAATGGACTCTCTAAACAAACATCATGTAAACTCGTCGTTTGTCTTATCATCATGTATCTCATATCTGCAAAGTTATAAGAACTTCATAAGAGACATGTAAATGAATAATTATTTATTTAACAATAGAATGCCAAAATATCAAAAGTCAAAGCATTTTTATTGATAAACGTATATTCATCGACCTAAATTAACATATAATAATGCATAGCTTATTCAAAACAAAAAATATAAACACATCTAAATTGCTATAAAATAGATAGATCAATAATCAAGAAAAATATTAGCAACATCTATGGGAGTTAGTTGAAAAAATTAGGAAAAATTCATACTTTATAATAAAGACATATGAATGTCTCTTCCTATTCCCTTAATAGTGAAAAATAAAATGAGTAAATTAAAGTGTCTTAATGGGGTTAATTATATCAAATTATTAATGACATTATTTATATGGTTCATGACTCTAAGCTTTTCACTATGTTGATATTCCATTAGTCTTAATGTTGGAATTGATTAAAATTTATTCATACGTAGGTAGTAGTAGGAGAGATCTTAATATACACAATTAATTTAAGATTAATGATAATATTCTTTAATTTTCTTTAAGTTATATGTTACAAAATATATAATGATACTTTTGGAAAGAATTTTAGTAAATTTAATATTTATGTGAAAGGGTTAGTGTATTAGTTCTACATGGTTGTGAGGTGACATCATACATAGCTAAAAAAATGAAAAATCTCATAAATTAAGTACCCAATATGCTTTCTAATTTATTTTTTTGAAAGAAGTCTTTTAATATTATTGCATAAAGGATAAAAGAATCAAGGGATCAAAGTGTACGTGTAATGGTGAGATAATCAATACTATAAATTAAGATATTATGAAAATGCCACATGAAATAACATTTAATGGTTATGAAAATAGAAAATCTCATTAATTAAACACTCAACATGTCGTCCAATTTTTTATTTTGAAGGAATTTTTTAATATTATTGTATATGAAAATGTCACATGCAATAAAATTCAATATTTTTAAGTAGTCTTTTAACTATATTGTATAAGTTTAAATCATGATTTTATGATTTCAAAAAAATATATTAATAAACCTTATAGAGAGTTTTAACAAAATAACTCTAAAATAACCTTAATATTAACCAATATAAATTAATAGAATTTAACTATCATAATCCTATATGACAAAAAATTTAATGTGTTAAGTTGCTTTTTAACTATATAGTATAAATAAATAAATTTAGTAGTAGACTAAAATGTGTAGGAATTAATGTGTGAGTTGTGATGTGTATTTTAATTTAATGTTAAAGCCATGTGGATTTTAATTTAATACTAATGCCATGTGTAATTTAATTTAATGCTTTTATCTAACCTTTTAATTAAATTGTATAGATCTCATATTAAGAGAATAAAAATTTTCAAAAAAAATTCCTCTAAGCGGAATCTGTTTAAATAAGGAAAAAGGATTATATTTTAGTAAATTATTTTTTTCCATTAAGATATAATCCTTTAATATCTATGGTTAGTTCAAACCCATAATCATTTAATCACTATAATCTTTTCTAAATTTTAAATTACATTTGGGTCTAATTAAAATAAAACAAAACTGGTATAAATATAAAAATCATAAATTACTAACAAAGAATTCATCAAAATTATTTTAGAAAAATTGTAAATTATTCATTAGTTTTGCGGGAAAAAAATCATTAAAATACACATTTCATGACTTCACTCAATTCTTTTAATAAGTTTTCCATTTTTACTTCATATTAAAATAAAAAAAGTGAAATATGGAATTAATGATGTGTCAACTTAAAATATATAAATAATACATTAGTCTATTGATCAAATTCATTTTTTCGTAAATGGTTAATTATCTAATCTATTTAAAATATATAAACAATGCACATTAATGGCTATGTGTAATTAGTTATCTAATCTATTGGTCAAATTCATTTTTTCGTAATGGTTATTTTACTGTGTATAAATTAATCGCATAGATTCAGTGCGATAATTAAACGGACGGACGACGTGTCATGAATATCTTCCCTATCTCTAAATGATAAATGTTAATTTCTTTTTCGAACGATTACTATACTTTTAAGGAGTAATTAAGACTTGTACTTATAATTTTATTGGTGTTATATAGGTCGTACAAGATGATGGAGGTGATGCTTCATGCCCGGTGTAAGATGCATTGTGCATCTTTCTAATTGGCCTTTATGCATGCTACCAGTGATATTTTATGAGTGTTGATATTATATTTTCGTTTTAAATCAATTACTTTTATGGTTCAGTTTTAGACTTTGAGTTAAGTGATATGGGTGTTCGATATATATCGACTTCATGCATACTCGTAGACTCAGTCATATCCTTTGTATGTTTTCGTTTAAATGAAATATAAAGGTCAATGTTTTCTATTTACGTTTATATTCGTTTGTGTATCCTAGAATCTATCCTCATTGTGCTTTACTTAAAAATATTAACTTTTTGCATAAAAAATAAATATGTACACGAAGGAAAGTTTAAAAACAATGATCACCAAGCAAGATAGTTTAAAAGTAAATGGAAAAAAATAACTTCAAATAAAGAAAAAAAATGTAAACTATTAGGGTTCAAACTATGTCCCACATCGGTAGAATAAAGATAGAAGATCGTGTTTATAAATGTCATAAAAATATAATAGTACGAGGCCTTCTTGGGAAGGAGTTCAAGAACAAAACCGTGTGGCCTTGGCCCAAAGCAGACAATATTGTACTATTATGAACAATGGACACAGATGTAACAAAGGCCTGACAGAAAGATATTCACGCTTCCGCATAACATAAAAAATTTAATCTAAGCTAACGTTTGATGGTATAATTATCACTTATCGGTCAAAGTTTCTTTTTCTTTTACAAAATGGATACACCTAGACCTGTCAAACTGGTCGAGTCACGGGCTAGGTTATACAGGCCGACCAGGTCAGAATACGAGTCGGGTGAAGGTCAAAATACGGGTAAAAAGATAGATTCTAACCCTTTTTTTACAATTTTTAAAAAAAAGTAAAAACATGTTGAAATTAATATTTTAATCATACTCAATGTTTACATTAATTATATTCACATGATTATAAAAAAAGTTTTTTTTTGAATAATTATTTTATTATTAAATGTTATAAAAGTTGTATAAAATTGATTTTTTAATAGTATTTATAATTTTAAGTATTAAAATTAATAATTTTAACTATTATTTCAAATATAATATATAAATGTTAACTAGTTTTCTCACTCGTGCAATGCACGGGATATAAGTGCAACAAACTTTGTTGCATTGTGATTCATTTTAAGGCAAAAGAAACAGTACAAGGAACGGTTCACAATTCCGCATTTCATCGCTTTTTGAAGTGTCATTACAGCAAGCCTAACTTCCAAGCTCTATATCTCAAGTTTTTCTCATGCAAATACTATGATTCTTATCTTATTGGAAAGCTTGGGATCTTAGCCAAACAATGGATTTTGAATCACCTCCATATCAGGTCTATAGCCTGAGTTATAGCCGATGCAAACAGACTACGCATTATTGGACAGCCCATGACCTATGTGAACTAAAATTTCAATAACTCAAGATTCACTCTATGTTTAAGGGTGATTCTTTTTTGGGGGTAAAAGTTAACTTCATTAGATTTCCAATGAGTTATCATGGGCCTTGAGATTCATCCGGAACTAAGAAATATGTGTCCTACAAGATGCGACTGAATTCCTGAGATGTTCTCCAACCCGGTTTTCGACCTTCATCAAATTTGAGGTCCAATTCAAAATCCGTCTAAGAACATATTGTATGTAACGGCCAAAAACACTTCTATGATGAGTTTAGATCATTTTTCTATAAGAACGTTTGTCTTGAAAAGGTACCTATCATACCTTAATTGAAGAAGCAAACCGGGTGGACCATATGAGCACGGTTTGCAAGAGCAAGTACAATGTTGCTTTCGACCTTCCTCTTTGTGGGTTAATATCCGTATACTACCCCTTAAATTGCAGGACTATAACGTAAAAATTACATGCAATTTATAGTCATAAAACGATAAAACAATAGAAACGATAAGTGTATAGATATACTACCCCTTAAATTGCAGGACTATAACGTAAAAATTACATGCAATTTATAGTCATAAAACGATAAAACAATAGAAACGATAAGTGTATAGAAATCAACCTCGGGTCCTTTTAATTGCGGCGTAAAGATCAGAAATCTAAGCAGATTCCCTCCTAATCGTTGCACCCAAGACTTGGTCCAAGATATGCCCTTGTGCTAGAACAGTGTTCTCCGATTGCCTTGCAATATAGGGAGAACTGTTGTGAGGTTTTTCCGAGATGAGAGATCTCAGTTTCAGAGAGAAAAATTAATCTCTAAAACCCTAATTCTTTCACTAACGATGATTAGGTTAAACTCAAGGAGAAGGCTCTCCTTTTGTTCTCCTAGTTCGGCCAAGCCGAGTCCATGGGGAGGAAATGGGCTTTTCCATTTCCTCTTCTATTTGACTCGTAATCCGAACCCAAATGGCTAAATGTATATGACGCGGTCTGATTATAAACTGTTATCGGTTATCGGAAATTAAGGCATCAACTAATAATGCGGGTTAGCTGAATTATTAATACGTGTCCGACAAAACAGTATTTTATAATTTATTTTAATATACATTTAATTAAATATAAATCACGTATATTTAATTTTACGAATTAACTGGTTAATTCGCCTTAGCCCATGATATTTAATCCGTATTAAATATAATATCTCAACATCACATATTTGACTAATTACTTAGTCAAATAACTTGACTAATCGGTTAGTCAATATTTGGCATCTACATGACAAGTATTTTCATACCGTCACATCTCTCGAACGTATCCTATAGGTGTGACTTTTAGGGACCAGTTGATCACCGCCATCTGTATGACAATAACGTCAAACTTATCTAGCAAGCCAACCGTTATTGATAAACGTGGATCAACTGATAATAATACCAAAGTATGCCCTTTGATCCTTTTAGAGGTTTACAAGTCCTTGCACTAACTGTTAAGGACACCAACCCCAACAAGCTCCCACTTGTCCGTACAAGTGTATGTGCAATGACGTTATCCGCACTAACTGGAGGACACAAGCTCCAACAAACTCCCACTTGTCCGAACAAGTGTAGGTGCGATAACCGATTCTCATATTCATTTAAAATTTCTCCCACTCAATGTAAAACAATTTGCAGATCTGGATCCACAAAGGTCGTATTTTACAATCGATCTGTATCTAGAGTGGTTTCCCCGACTAGAGAGTAACTTAACTGATAAAACGAATCCGTATCCGAGCATGGCCATGCATTTCGATTCTGACTCCTCGAGTGGCCCCGAGAAATATCGAGTACCGATAAAGGCTGAATATTTCCTTCAACTCGACTCCTTCCGATCTAAGCAAAGCATGAAATGACCCAGAAAAAATCTACTTGGCCCCCTGTTACGGATGACCGTGAGAAAGAAACCAAAGTCACCCAAAATCTGCCTTAGTCTCAAGAGACAGTCGATAGTCAAAGAATCGACTCTTAGGATCACCATGGAAGTCCTATCCACGACCGGGCAACGAATGTTATAAAACATTTAGGACTCCACGTCGATGTCACAATTGTGTCCTACGAAATATCCGTATAAATCGCCTCTGTGATTGGTCAGTCAACCTGTTGACTTATGGTTCGTTGAACCCACCATCAACCAACGTCACAGAATAATTGCCAGAGTTATCAGCTCATGTGGGCAATTAAGGACTAACAAGATATGATGTTTGTTCAGTTCACTTTGTGGTGTTCAAAATCGTCGTACAATTCCACATGAAAAACAAAATATATATATATAAAATATCAAAACGATGATGTCGTATAGAGTACAAAGGAGAATGAATCTGATCCATAAAAGAGTACTACAACTCAGGAACACGTTTGATTCCCATGGAATTTACGTGCCCTTCATGCTTATCTTGTCGTAATGCTTTAGTGAGAGGATCTGCTATGTTATCATCTGTAGCAATCTTTTCTATCACTACTATCTTTTGCTCCACGTAATCCCGGATTAGATGAGCTTTCCGTTGTACATGTCTAGACTTGTTGCTAGACTTTGGCTCCTTAGCTTGGAAGATGGCACCACTATTGTCGCAATAGATGGTGATCGGGTCATTCGAACTAGGCACTACAGAGAGCCCATGTAAGAATTGACGCATCCATATCGCTTCCTTTGTTGCTTCAGACGCGGCATAGTACTCGGACTCGGTCGTAGAATCTCTTTATGTGATTTGTTTCGAACTCTTCCACTGATCGCAGCGCCATTAAGAGTAAAAACGAATCGACCGAGATTTCGAGTCATCACGATCCGTTTGGAAGCTAGCATCTGCGAACCGATTGCGCATAGCGTTTGAGAGCCTCCATAAGTCAATGCCCAATCTTTAGTCCTCCGTAGGTACTTAAGAATGTTCTTGACAGCCAACCAATGTGGTTCACCTGGTTCTTTGTTGGAATCGACTTGTCATACTCAATGCATATGCCACGTCGGGGCGTGTGCATATCATGGCATACATGATTGATCCTATAGCCAAGGCATAAGGAATCCGTGTCATGCGCTCTTTCTCTTCCGGTGTCTCGGTGCCCGAGACTTGCTCAAATGCACCCCTGGGGACATGGGAAGGAACCCCTTCTTGGAGTTAGTCATCTTTGAATCTCTCTAGGACTTTGTCTATGTAAGACTCTGATCGAGAGATAACATCCGTCGTGATCTATCTCGATAGATACGGATGCCAAGAATTCTCTGTGCCTCTCCCAGATCTTTCATCTGGAAATGGTTCTTCAACCATACTTTCACCGAAGTTAAGAGAGGTATGTCATTCCCAATCAGGAGCATGTCGTCAACATACAATATTAGGAAGACAATCTTGCTCCCACTCGACTTGATATATAGACATGGTTCCTCGACCGATCGAGTAAATCCATTTTCTTTTATCACTTGGTCGAAGCGATGATTCCAACTCCTTGATGCTTGCTTAAGTCCATAAATGGAACGCTTAAGCTTGCACACTTTCTTAGGATGTACTGGATCGATGAAACCTTCGGGTTGTACCATGTACAACTCTTCCTCCAAAAAGCCGTTTTAAGAAGGCGGTTTTCACATCCATTTGCCAAATTTCATAGTCATGAAAAGCGGCGATCGCTAAGATAATCCGAATGGAACGCAAAGATAACTACGGGTGCAAAAATCTCATCGTAGTGCAAACCTGGCACTTGGGTGAAACCTTTAGCAACTAGTCGTGCTTTGTAGATATCTTGCTGACCTTCCACAGAATGCTTTATCTTGTAAAGCCATTTGCATTGAAGGGGACGAACCTTAGCAGGTAAGTCAACAAGATCCCACACGTTGTTCTCATACATGGAGTCCATCTCGGATTGCATGGCCTCAAGCCATAGCTTTGAGTCGAACTGGTCATGGCACCTTTATATGTTGCGGGTTCACTACTCGTTAAGAGTAGAACGTCATCTATGTCATGTTCCTCGACCATACCGATGTATCTGTCCGGAGGAATAGAGACTCTTCCCGACCTCCTAGGTTCCTCAGGAATATTCACCGCAGCCGGGATTGAAGGAATTGGTTCCTCCAATGGTTGCTCGGTGTTTGGTTCTGGAATCTCCGACAGGTCGAAGGTTCTATCACTCTTTGCATTCTCGAGAAATTCCTTCTCTAAGAACGTCGCACTAGCCGCAACAAAAACGCGTTGTTCGGTTGGCGAGTAGAAGTAATGACCACGTGTTCCTTTAGGATAACCTATAAAGTATGTCTTGACCGATCGCGGGCCGAGCTTATCCTCGTGTCTCCACTTGACATAAGCCTCGCAGCCCCAAACCCGTATAAAGGACAAGTTAGGGACCGTTCCCTTCCATAGTTCATATGGAGTCTTGTCATGAGCTTTAGACGGACTTCGGTTAAGTATTAGAGCAGCCGACATAAGAGCATAACCCCACAATGAATCGGGTAAAACCGTGTGACTCATCATGGATCGAACCATATCAAGTAGTGTTCGATTTCTCCGTTCGGACACACCATTCAACCGAGGTGTTCCGGTGGAGTTAAGCGTAGGGCAATCCCACAGTCCTTCGGTGTTGATCAAACTCGTGAGAAAGATACTCGCCACCACGATCCGAACGCAGTGTTTTTATCTTTCTACCCAATAGGTTCTGCACCCTATTTTGGTATTCCTTAAATTTCTCAAAGGATTCACTTTTGTGCTTCATTAAGTAGACATAGCCATATCTACTCAAATCGTCCGTGAAAGTGATGAAATATCTATAGCCTTCTCGTGCGGTGATTGACATAGGACCACATACATCCGTGTGTATGAGCCCTAATAGGTCGGCAGCGCGCATTCCAACACCTTTGAAGGAAATACGAGTCATTTTACCGATGAGACATGATTCACACGTGCCAAATGATTGAAAATCAAAGGCCGAGATAGCTCCATGTTTGATGAGCTGTTTAACGCGTTTCTCATTAATGTGTCCCATACGGCAGTGCCATAGATACGTTTGATCTTTGTCACCAACCTTTAACTTTTTATTCATTATGTGTAATATTTCATTGGTCTGATCTAAAACATAAATTCCATTCATGGAAAGCGCCTTCCGTAAATCATATCGTGTAATGAGAAAATACAAGCATTGTTTTCTATTACAAATGAAAAACCAAGTTTATCAAGCGCGAAAAAGAAATAATGTTTTTAGAGAGACTGGGTACATAATAGCAATCATATAATGATAACTCAAATCCGCTAGGAAGCTGGATCACATATGTCCCTTTGGAGATGGCAGCTACTCTTGCTCCATTCCCAACACGCAGGTCCACCTCACCCTTTACGAGGGGTTCGATGTTTTGAGCCCCCGCACATGATTACGAGATGAGAACCACAACCAAGTATCAAGTACCCAAGTTCCAGTAACTTGCGTGGTTAATCTCAATCATATGAATAAAAGTAGAAGAGAGAGAAGACATACCAACGGGTTTAACACGACCTGCCTTTAAGTCCTCATGATAAACAGGACATGTGCGTCTCCAATGCCCGGTCTTGTGGCAATGATGGCATTCCATGTTTTCACTCTTGCTCTTTGTCATGCCCGATGAGTTACTCGACTCACCAGGACCACTCTTCCCCGAACCCGACTTCTTGAACTTCGCCTTACCCTCGTTAGGTTTTGCCGGAGCTTTGCCCTTACCTTTCCCTTTGTTTGACACAACGAGAATATCCTGTTTCGAGCTCCCACTGCACTTCATGTCCTTCTCGGTGCGTACGAGGGGGAGTGTAGTTCATGGGGAGTTTTCTTCAAATCATTCATATAGTAATTCGCTCTGAATTGCGAATAACCATCGTGGAGTGAGTGAAGAATACGGTCGATAACAATATTCTCGCTGATGTTATTCTGATTAAAGGTCTCCGGTTTCTCGACATTCTCAATCATCTTTGAGAATGTGTGGGCTAACCGGTTGGCCCTTTTCGAGTCTCGCATCAAAGAAGCGAGTGGTATGCTCATAGGTCACGATTCTCGGTGCTTTCGAGAATTCCTTAGTGAGCGTGGTGAAAATCTTGTTTGCACCTTGGGCTATGAAGCGTTTATGCAAATTGGGTTCCATTGCAAAAATGAGCACGTTTTTAATCGCACCCGCTTCCATGACGAAATCGTTATAAGTAGCGATCTCGTTAGCTCCAGCCGTGGGAACTGGGTGTGGCGGCATGGGCTCAAGTAGATATTTGAGCTTTCCGTCAGCAGCGGCAGCATTCCGTAATGCCGCCTCCCGATCCCGCGAAGTTGGATCCATCATTCTTGATCGAGTAGACCGATTCATCCGATTCATGAAGATCCTAAGCCAGGACTCACGGTCCAATGTGGCACTTGGCATTGGGTTATCACTTGAACCATCCATTTGATGTTTAGCGATTTAAAACGTGATCTACACCGAAAAAGAATAAAAAACAAAACGAAATAAGCAACTCATCGAGGTGATTTAAGTCTATTTTAAAATTCATTTTAAACATGTAGACTCTTGCACTTGCATAATTGATCTCCCTCAAGAATGACACAAGTGATCCCAAGACTCAATTTCGATAAATTGATAAGCCAACTTGTTTAGCTAATTCTTTAGGAAGAACTCTTGGTCGATAGATTTCCGTAAATCCTATCTATAGTCCACCATGATCACAGGATCGTACGAGTGACCATAGTGTTGAGATAAAATAGGTCAATCGGTTCCAACTTACCCGACGTAGAAGGGGTCATAGTATGCCTACCGACGAAGAAGGGACTCATTGGAGTTTGACCTATAAAGACCGTTCTCAATTTTGGTTTATACGAGGAAGATCCCATCAACTAAATTATAATTCATTTTTAAGTGAACGAATAACTAGCGTCTGTCGTGAATGAATTAATTTAGATGATGGCTTAAAACGTGTGACATGAGAATGTCAATGAAAACTAACTCGTGACCTCTATATGTGTCAGTTTTCATGCAATAAATTAGGTGGTTTGGTTTTTAGGCGGAATATGATGCATATTATCGTTGCGAAAAATAAATAAATGAATGCAAAAACGTAAATAAAAAATGTCCTAGTGTGGCCTATCCTAGTAAAAGAACATAATACAACTTTGGAATCCACCGTTGGACCCGAAAAGCTTGTCTTGATGTTCCATCTTGATCCAAGTAGCGGGAGTGAGCATCCGGTCTCCATCTTTGGTCTTCTCAAAAATTACAATTAAAATTACAAATATAAACCTATTTACATTCTAATTAAAACTGTAATTACAAGTGAAAAAACCAAAACGGAGATACAAGATCTCAAAATACAACCAAGACCGTGTTCCATCATTACGGTAACACGTTCTACTAAGGCCACACTGAGTTACAATCGCTTGTAAAATTAAATACGTAATTAAAAGGCATTCACGGCATTCAACAAAACGATAAATAAAAATGCATCAACTAAAACAAATTCATTCGTGACATAATTCTGTAATTATGTTAAATCTATCCAAACCACCTTTTAATGATTAAAATTCGTGTGATAAAACCGCTTCTATCATTTAATTTTAATCTATTATAATCCGTCATTTTAAAGACACTTTAAAACAACTATATGGTACGTGAGTGAACCGATTCACTATTAAGCGAGTGTACTATATCCGGATAAAGTACATATTAAAGCCAAAGGAAAATTTAAATCAAAAGAAACAAATTTTCAAAGCTGTTAAAGACGAAATCCCTCGATCCAGGGACATAAGTGCTCGATCGAGGGACAGAGGAGCTCGATCGACTGAACTGCAAGTTGATCGAGAGGAATGCTAATCAGAGGTGCTCGATCGACTAAACCGGTGGTCGATCGAGTACCTATATCAAGCAACACTACTCGATCGAGTACGAGGACAACTCGATCGAGCGGCAGGTTTAGAAAGGGGGTCGATCGAGTACAACGGGGACTCGATCGAGAAAAGGTTTTAGACACGGGGTCGAACGAGTACATCGGGGACTCGATCGAACAAAAACAAGCAGAAAAAAACACTCGATCGATTGAAACTTTATTCGATCAAGTACAAAAATTTCTGAAAAATCCCAAACCCTCGTGAAAACCGATTTTGAGACAAAATCAATTGCAAATATGATCAAAAACGCATTAAAACAAATTTGACAATTGACAAAAACTTGACATGTTGCTATAATCTCAGTATAAAATAACAACATGTAAAAACAACATGAAATTTGAAGCAAAAGCAGTAGTGTAAAACATGACACGGTTTGGTTTTCGAGACAAAACAACAACAAGAGCAACCGTGTAAACAAGACACGGTTCCCAAAGCAACCAAAAACGCAGCAAATTAAAAAAAAATTCTGCCGAGTTAAAAGGATGGCTGCCGAGACAAAATTTTTAACCAAAATACATCGTTTCAACAACGTTTTATGAAAAACACATGAAAAATTCACGTGGCCTCGCTCTGATACCACTTGTGAGTTAATATCCGTATACTACCCCTTAAATTGCAGGACTATAACGTAAAAATTACATGCAATTTATAGTCATAAAACGATAAAACAATAGAAACGATAAGTGTATAGAAATCAACCTCGGGTCCTTTTAATAGCGGCGTAAAGATCGAAATCTAAGCGATTCCCTCCTAATCGTTGCACCCAAGACTTGGTCCAAGATATGCCCTTGTGCTAGAACAGTGTTCTCCGATTGCCTTGCAATATAGGGAGAACTGTTGTGAGGTTTTTCCGAGATGAGAGATCTCAGTTTCAGAGAGAAAAATTAATCTCTAAAACCCTAATTCTTTCACTAACGATGATTAGGTTAAACTCAAGGAGAAGGCTCTCCTTTTGTTCTCCTAGTTCGGCCAAGCCGAGTCCATGGGGAGGAAATGGGCTTTTCCATTTCCTCTTCTATTTGACTCGTAATCCGAACCCAAATGGCTAAATGTATATGACGCGGTCGATTATAGCTGTTATCGGTTATCGGAAATTAAGGCATCAACTAATAATGCGGGTTAGTTGAATTATTAATACGTGTCCGAAAAAAAAAAAGTATTTTATAATTTATTTTAATATACATTTAATTAAATATAAATCACGTATATTTAATTTTACGAATTAACTGGTTAATTCGCCTTAGCCCATGATATTTAATCCGTATTAAATATAATATCTCAACATCACATATTTGACTAATTACTTAGTCAAATAACTTGACTAACGGTTAGTCAATATTTGGCATCTACATGACAAGTATTTTCATACCGTCACATCTCTCGAACGTATCCTATAGGTGTGACTTTTAGGGACCAGTTGATCACCGCCATCTGTATGACAATAACGTCAAACTTATCTAGCAAGCCAACCGTTATTGATAAACGTGGATCAACTGATAATAATACCAAAGTATGCCCTTTGATCCTTTTAGAGGTTTACAAGTCCTTGCACTAACTGTTAAGGACACCAACCCCAACACTCTTTTGATCAAGCAAGCTCTACGGGATTTTTGTGAAGCCTCTTAGGACTCTTCCTACACTAGTTGGGGTCAGAAAATGCAGCATAAGAAGTCCAACCTTTTCATAAATAAGCAAAAGCAAGCAAATAAGGAGGGTTGTGTTATTAGCTCATCTACTTTATGCTTTATTTCAACTTTGTATTCAGCTTGTGTAAGGCCTTGGGACCGTTTTTTATTGTCTTTTGGCAGGTCATTTGTGGCCTTTAGATGTAGGTATGATGGATGGACAAGATTGTATTGCTTGGTCTATATAAACCAAGCAAACCTAATGAGAAACAGATTTTAGTGAATTAAAACACAAGTTAAAAGCTTTGCATTCTACTTTAAATCTTCTTTGCTTAGTGCTTCAAAAGGCTCCTTTGCTTAGTGCTTGGAGTTGGGTGAACTCTTTGCTTAGTGCTTGGGCTAATCCTTAGACTTAATCTATTGCTTCGTGTTCGGATTAAGTCATGTCCTTGTTTATTTTCATTCGTTTCAGTCACTTTAAACAGTCTAAGACCAGAAAACTGAATTTCGTAACTGAATCCTCTAATTTCTCTTCCGTTTCCGGCATTTTCAGCGATATCAACATAGTTCACAACCCATAATTGTTGTCGCCGGGCAAACTACCATAAGATTACGTGCCCCCAAGAAGCTCTAAATTAATGGTGATGAAAGAGTATTTAACCCAGAACTGTAGGGTTCTTGTGATTAGGTTGAAGAAAAATGGGTAAATTGAATAATGCCTAAATTGATTTCTAGGAATTCACTGATTAGTATGTAATATGAATTTAGTCAGGGGTGGGGAGTGATGTGTATATAATTAGTAAGGGTAGTTTGGTCATACAAATGATCGGAAGTCGTTAAAATGAAATTGAGTCGATAATTACGCAAAACCATCACAACAAAATGTAAAATAAGTGAGAATGGTGTGGATAAACATGAAAATTAGGTGGTTATTTGTAAAGTTCAACAAAATAGGTGGTAATTTGTAAAAAATGGAACATATTAGGCGGTAATTTGTAGTTTTTTCATATTTTAATGAAATTCTTGATTTCCCTTAATTCAACGGGTCTACCTATTCAGGTCGGATTTTGACCCTAAAATAACGGGTCATTTAGAACTCGGGTCAAACAGGCCTTCGTGTCGAAATTCTCAAATCTTGAGCCTAGAAAAATGGATCGGGACGGATCGAAATTTATCAGGTATAGATACACCTTTAAAAAAAAGGAAAAAAACACAAATGTACCGTTGTATTGATTGTATAGTAAAGAATACGAGCTTTACAATGAATTATTTGAGCTTAGACCTATACAATACGAGCTTTATTAGAAAGAACTTGAACTCTATTATAAAAATATTGATTTTAAAAAATTATAATGAAATTCAAGAATACTACTATATACAAGGTCAACTAGATTTTAATTTTGACATAAAAAAATTTAAATAAAATCAAAAGTTATAAAAGCTCGAAAAAAATACATATAAGCTCGATTAAATTTATGATGGTTGTACAATGCTCTTGTACAACAAGTTGTATTGTAGTATTTGTGTATTTTTTTCCAAAATGGGTTTTAATAACAAACAATTTAACGAAATAGAGTAACTTTGAAACTAATTACCAAAAATGGGTCCACGTAGGCTCGGTTTTGGCGATGGTAGGTTCAGGATTAAGGTCGCTCAGCGGGAGAACGACTTGAGGGCGCTCAGCGGCTGGGGGACTTAGCCAAAAAAAAAAAAAAAGAAGAAAAAAAAAGAGAAGGGAAATGCAGCTGATGGGAATAGAACATGCAATCTAATAACATTTCTCACATACCCCTAATCATAACACCAAGTATAATGTGATGTCTTATTAAGGGAATTAAATTTCCATATTTAATGCTAACAGCAATAAATGTGTTTTGGGCCTTGAATAACGATTACTTAATATTATCTTTAATCACTTTCCTTTAATATATAAACTTTCTTGGACTGATGGTTAGGTAATGTTGAATAAGTGTTAGTTTTGTGGAAGGTCATGTGTTCGACTCGAGCCTAGCTTCGATGATGACGTGGACCCATTTTGGGTAAATACTTTGAAACTCAACCCATTTCGTTAATTTGTTTGTGTTTACGCCCTATTTTGGAAAAAAATTCAGTATTTGTGCTATACGGAGTAAAATATCCCGACTTAAGTTATTATTTTCGTTTCGGATTATAAAATCGGTTCGGTTTTTTTTTCTCACCCTACGTACTACCACCAGTACCCAGTCACCAGACCCATCTGAAATCTAAATTCACCATTTCTTCACGGCTTCGCCTTCAAGAGTCAAGATCTTCACAACTCAAAACTTACATCTCTCTCACAACAACAACAATGGCGGCACCAGATCTGTTATTCAATCTACGCAACAACTTCTACTTAGGTGCTTATCAATCCGCCATTAACAACAGCGACATTCCAAATCTCTCTCATGACGACGTCGTTGAACGCGATTCTCTCGTTTTTCGATCTTACATTGCTCTAGGTTCGCATCAGCTTGTCGTTAATGAAATCGATGCCGATGCCGCTACTCCTCTTCAAGCTGTCAAATTGCTCGCTCTTTATCTCTCTTCTCCTGATCATAAGGTCGATTTCGAAATTTTAGGTTAATTGATTTGTGTTCATCTTGATTTGTACTGTTTTGATGATTTTTTAGTTGCATTGATGTTATGATGCTTGGAATTGCACTTCGTTTTGGTAAATCAAGGCGATTTTTGATGATTATTGTTTATTTAGATCGGAGTTCATGTGGCGCAATCATAATCTTCGCTTCTAAGTTTTTATGCTAATTGATTGATGTTCATCGTGATCTGTACTTTTTTGACGATTTTTTGATGATTTATTAGTTGTATTAGATCTTATGATGTTTGAAATTGCACTTCGTTTAGGTTAAATCAAGGTGATTTTTGTGATTGTTTGTTTATCTACATCGGAGTTCATGTAGTGCAATCATAATGTTCGCTTTTAATTTCATCCTAATTACATTTCTTCATCCGATTTCTACAGTTCTGATGATTTTTTGATGATTTATTAGTTGTATTATCGTTGTGATGTATGAAATTGCGCTTCATTATGTGTGAAATGAAGTCGTATAGCTCGATCAAGGCGATTTTGTATGATTCAGTTGCTTGTTTAGATCGGAGTTCTTATGGCGCATTCACAAAGCTCACTTCTAATTTTAATTTGTGCTCATCTTGATTTGTACTATTTTGAGGATTAGTTGTATTAAGCTTGTGAGTTGTGATGTATAATCTGGAGTTAATAAGGCGTGATCAAGGCAATTTTTATGATATATTTGTTTATTTAGATCAAGTTGATATGGCACGATCATAAGGCTCAGTTCTATACTTCTATCCTTCTATTATACAATTTTAATTTATGTCCGTCTTGATTTGTACTGTTTTGATGATTTTTTTCTGGTTTAGTAGTTGCATAAGTCTATTTTGTGATCGAGTGATGCTTACCATTCAAACTGCTCCCCCTTTTGGTAAGAGGACGTTCATATGGTTCGATCAAAGGCAATTTTGTGCCGAGTAAAATCGTTTGTTTGTTTAGATTCGAGATCATTTGTCTCTCATGCTCAATTTGTTTGGATTAGGTTGAAGGTTGTAGCGAGTTTATTTGTTGTATTTAGATTCAGCAAAATATTAGTACAAGTATACATACCTCACCATGATACCTTAATACAACATATAGTTTTAATATAGTTTTACCGAAAGGGATATGGGATTGTTAGCTGAGATATGGTAGAACACTAGAACATATAGTTTTCACATTTCCACACTGGTGAAATGAGAAAACTTGAAATTACTTTCATGGATCAATGGATCACCAGCTGATATATGGTAGAACATTTATATGGTAGAACATTATAGTTTTCACTTTTCCCACAGAGTTTTGTTTTAGTAACTGCAGTTGCATCATTAGATCAGTTGATTATAGAAGCCTAGAAGGCACTCTGTTGGGGTGGGAGTGCGGGACCACTGGATTATAGTGGGAATGATCAACTATGAACAACACAAAAACCAGTTTGGGTTCAGTAGTTGTGGGACAAACATTGGTTTTTGGGTTGTGGCAAAAATATCATAGGAGTATATGGTGTTAATCAATTAGCTTGTCTCTTAAAGCGAGATCTTATGTTGAATGTCTTTCCCGCTTGGACATAGACCATATAGTTATTTTTCAAGGTGGAGACGCCATTCATGCTTTTTCTAAGCCTAAGCCTTTTTTTTAACAATAAAGACAATATTTCGGAAAAGATTTGCCACCCTTCAAGGATGACTTTCATCTATAAAGTTCTTCCTAATATAGTGGCCCTTCTGAAATCATTGTCTTTCACATGGATGTGGAAAAAGCATGCTAATTGCTATACAAGGGTGTGGATCAATTGATTCTCTCTTTGAAATCAGTCGAAATCAGTGTCTAATACCCCCTGGATGTATGATTTAAATCTGAATGAGAGGCACCATATTTCATTTTAGCCTCAGCAACCCCCTGTTCCCGTCGAGTAGTTTATCTGCTGCATATTTCTTTTTAGCCTCAGCAACCCCCTGTTCCCGTCATGTAGTTTATCTGCTGCATGTAGATGATGTTAATAGATCTTTTATGATCCTAGGAGTCGACAATTGCTAGCTTAAAGGAGTGGTTAGCAGACCCCGCCATGGGGAACATCCCAACTTTGCGACTTGTTGCTGGTATTGTATTCATGCACGAGCAGGATTATCCAGAAGCTCTGAAGTACACTCATGCTGGAGGAACAATGGAACTGTGAGTATATTTGCTTCCTGTAATCTTTTTTAAATGAACTGAGTTTGGATTTTTGAAATAATTTGGTAACTTTCTGGTCCTTTCTTTTGTCGTTTGACAGCTTATCTCTTGAATGTTTTTCCTTCTGTCTCTCTGTTTATTAAATGTCTGTGTTCTGAACGTTCTGTTTGCTCTGTAGTTTTCAAACTGGCTTCCTATCCTGTCTTACATTCAACACAACCTCATGGACTGACTGTCATCAATCTTGCAGCCTTCTGACCTTCATCATCTTTATGTTGGGTTTATATATGCAATATGCAATGAATTCCATGAATTATGAAGTCCTTTTTACTCCATGCTGCTTAAGAAGACACTGATGACGATACAAAACTTATTAACTTTATAACTAAATTATTGGCTTTAAGAACTGTGATTCTCTCCTTGTAATTTGTTACTACCTTGCTGCCAGTATTAGGACTAATTCATGTCAATAAATAAATCTATTTCGAGCCCTTCACTTCTAATCCTTCTAAAATTCACCGAGGTTTAGTACGGTGAGTCGTAACTAATCATTCTCCACATGCTTGTCTAGTAGAGACTCGTAGCATTCGGCTTTCTGTTTATTTTTGTTCCTTCTAAAAATCATATGCCATGCAATTAAGTGGCCTGCTTATATAACTGTTCACAAATTAATGACTGTGACTGGACCTTGCTCATTTACATTAAAAAAGTTTGCACTTCTCTCTATTGCATGTCAGATGATTCAAATTTACATACAATTTCAGCATGATGGCAAAGTCTTTTTTGCTCATGTAAATTATGTTTTTTGGTGTATCTTCTAATATCTTGCCGCTGCTTTTTTTAGGCATGCATTGAATGTCCAGATATACCTGAAGATGTGCAGATCAGATCATGCAGAGAAACAATTGAAAATCATGCAACAGATTGACGAGGATCACACATTGACTCAACTTGCCAATGCTTGGTTAAATCTTGCTGTGGTACATGTTTGTTTGTTTGATTTTAAGTGATAACTCTCTAGTTTACTAGTTGAATCCTTATGATACATTTCATTGTGATAGGGTGGTTCCAAGATACAGGAAGCATACCTGATCTTCCAGGACTTCTCTGAGAAGTATCCTATGACTGGATTGATTTTGAATGGCAAGGCTGTTTGTTGCATGCACATGGGAAACTTCGACGAAGCAGAATCCTTGTTACTCGAAGCTTTAAACAAGGTAGTTTTTTTGTTTTCTTTTGCTATTTCTTCCATTGGTTGTACTCCCCCTTTTCAAATCATTTCCATACATTTGTTCAAAATTCCGTATTTGTGAGCGATGAATGTCTGTTTTCAGCAACTTTTTTAGTGGTATATAGCTTCTATTTGTTTCCCCACCGCAAAGACAGACAGTGTAGAGTGTGGTTGAGCATTTTACATGATGAATAATGTTGTAAGTGTTGGCCAAAATCTCTTATCTTAACAATTCACCTTTAAATCTCTAACCATAGAATCACATTGGGTGATTCCCTCCACGAGGATTCATCCATCTTTAAGGTGTCCACATTTTTTAACCTTTTAATTTTAGTATGAAGCCATGTAGTCTTCTTTTAACTATCCGTATCGCTTTTAAGAAGTCCCTTCTCATTTTTGGAATAAGCGGTAATATACTTTGGTGCCCAGTAGGCATTTAATTTGTGTAGCTTGGGTTAGATGTAGAGAGAAATTAGCTAACTGATAATGTTCATGTTTGATGCAGGATGCAAAGGATGCTGAAACTTTGTCAAATTTGGTTGTGTGCTGCCTCCACCTTAATAAACCGGCAACTCGATACCTGAGGTAAGATGTGCTGACCACCTACTGGACTTCGCTAAATAATGATTACTCGTACTTTCTATGAACTATGATGTAGTTGTTGCATCACTCCATATAGGTTTCATTATTTAACCTAAAAAAAAGGGTTGCAAAGTATCGTTTAGCATCGCCTCATGAGGAGCTTAGTGTGTAAGCAAACTGCAAAAGGCTCACTGTAATGCTTTGGACCGCGTTAGGTGCTCCTTTGCTTAAGGTGTAGACGCGCAACTATGCAAATTTGATTTTTTTTCTTCTATTTATTTTATCATGCCTTCCCTTTAACATCCTAAAGGGTATTATTGCACAAAAATTTATTATGAAATACAGAATTGTTAGCAAATATGGTGTGCCTTTTGTGCATGAGGCCGTGCGTCTTCACCTCACACCTTCTAAAATCATGTTCTGACCCCAATTTACTGTTACCTGACGGCTGACGCATTTTTATTGAGCCTCGGTGTTTTGTGTTTATGAACGACACACCTGGTGAATCGATTTTTACACTGCTGTAGCCAATAAAACTCATACGG
The DNA here is from genome assembly GCF_048544455.1 of Silene latifolia. Classification (NCBI taxonomy): domain Eukaryota; kingdom Viridiplantae; phylum Streptophyta; class Magnoliopsida; order Caryophyllales; family Caryophyllaceae; genus Silene; species Silene latifolia. The sequence continues at coordinate 8,046,734 of NC_133533.1, read as the reverse complement.
AGTAATATTTTTATGTTTTGCAGTCAGTTGAAGGTGACACACCCAGACCATGTTTTTGTGAAGCGTTTATCGTCAGCTGAAGATAGTTTTGAGAGAGCAATTCAATCAGTTGCCTAAAAGGCCTCATTAGTTTCGATATAACTATCAGATGGATGTTTCTTTGTGAAAAGTGGCATCAACGATATATATAGAGGAAACCTATAACGACGACTGAAGAGCTTAATGGATTTTTTATTTGTTTGTTTCAACTTCTTGTCTCCTTGTTGTGGATGCTGGTTATTACAGTATTACTTATTTTGTCGTGAAAATTTGAGTCGTAATGAAACTTGTAGATGACCCCTGATTCCGTTTTCACGCACTCGTTTTTTTTTTCTTTTTTCTTTTTTCCTAATAGAAAACAAAAAGGCCCGGGATCTTTTACCACTATTGTATCCTATTAGCGGCCAATACTCGAGGGGATGTAAAAGCCGTCTAAACAAACTTTAATCTGTCGCTTGTATTCCTAAATCTATATATCACGCTTAAAACTTACCAGACCAGACTGCAGGAAATGATAGAAAAGGGAATAAGTAGATTCAGTCTCAAAGCCAACCCAACAGCAATAGTACTTAAAACTCGATTCAATCTCAGTTGGACTGGAGTTGATCTGTATTGAATTCAATATAATCGAAAGATACCCTAATCGATTGACCTGAATTAAAGATATTTATTTTCTCGTAAAAAACACTTCTCAGTTAGGAGCTTTTTTTGACTTTTTCATCAATGATTTAATTTTTCACCAAACCGACTTTATTATAAAGTAATTTGTGTAAATCAAAGTATACGTGGTAAATGCTCTCTTGCTTCAACCATGAAGTTAAAGGTTCGATTTTTACCGCGACATAATGCCTCATTTGAACCAAATTAAAAAAAATATATCTCATTCTCATCGTAAACAAATCCAATCAAATCCTAAATAATCCGATCCGAAACCGACTCAAACCAATCAAATGATAACCCATTTACCAATTCCAAGTCCTAAATTCTCACAGGTAAAAGCCAAAGGTAGGATCCGTGACAGGCTGCTGCCAGTTCCGTGAAAACCTCCGTCTCCTCTCACCCCTTCATTTACAATTTCAACATTCTCTCTCTTTAATTTTACCAATTTCTAGGGTTTCAAGCGGCAGCCATTTTCATACTACTACAACTAACTCGTCAAAATCCCTCTTTTCTCCCTCCTTTTTCGCCGATCTCTCTCTACTTTCAGGTACTTCATCTCTCTCTCTCTCTACTATTGCTTCATGTTCATCAAATATCATCATCACGATGTTGATTACATCACTTTTGATGCTGTTTTTTTCCGATTTTTTTTCAATTACATGATTCTCCGAGCTTAAAAGTATGATTTTATTTTATTTTTTTTATTTTTCTTGTGGTTGTGATTATATTACTGCCGATTTCTGTCAGTTGTGAAGTTGTTAGTAGCTTGAAGGAATTTCTGGAATAATTTTAGTTCATTTGTTTGCGTATCGATTTTCGAGGCTTTATTTCCGTTGATATTGTCTTCGTTGATTTGGTATCAATGTTTTTATTGTGACTCTGTTGATGCAGCCAGCTTAAATTGTTACCGAGGTGTTCTTTTATTGTAGTCGGTTTTTCGTCTAGTAATCGGATGTACTTGAGGGAGTATGTGCTTGCGCTATTGATATTTCGATGATTTTTCGTTTGATTTGAGGTTGAAGGAGAGTAGGTAGCGTTTTGATTGCTGTTATTGTTAGATCATGGTGTCTAGGGGATTAGATTGTGTATATGACACTCTTTTCGCGTCTTTATCAATAAACCTGCGCGGTTTATGGTTTATTCATAATAGTGTTGCCGAAAGAGTGAGCTGGATTGTTAAATTTTTAGTATTTCAATTGTCATCGCTTTTGATTTTCTTGTTTGTGAGTTCGGCTATGGTATTATGGTTAGTTGGAAGGGCGTGAAAATTTTGTAGATATTGGCTACATGACCTTAGTGGTCTATCCGTTGTGTTTCTTTTTTATAAAAGGTGATAGATTCTCAGGCAGATCTTTACATAAATGAGTAATCCGGTATAATCCCGTGTTTAACTGTGCTCTCTAGGTTGTAGTATTGCCATTTTTTCTCGAATAAAAACGATTCTTGAAGTTTGGTAAGAAGCCACTTCAGAAATACGATATTGTATCAATTTAAATGCTGTAGTTCTGGGCCTTCTGTACTTGACATGTGTCCATTGCTACAACCTGCTTGCTAGTTAGAATGTACTTCGCACGGTATCCAAATTACTCCAACACTTCACTTTGGTCGCATGTCTCGTGTCCAACACGACACGATACTAACACTTCATCTTAGACCAAAATTTGAAAATTCGTGGGAAATAACCATGTCCGACACTTGCATCCAAGTCAGAGTAACTTAGTCGTATACTACAATTTAGGATATTATATGAGTAAATGAGTTTGCATGGTTTCATTTATGCTTTTTTGCAGACATAACTGTCTATGTCCAGATTTTGCCATTTTCCTCTCGTCATATTTGCCATAGTGATACTGTGATTCTTGAAGTCCACTTATCCAGACTGACTGCTTGCAGATTGCAGATTTTCCGTGTAACCAATCCGTGGACTTGTTTCACTGCGTACGGTGTCAAATCTCCGTCAACCTGGGCCATTGTTTAGATAATAATGGCCCGAAAATTAAGTAATGGCCGACTAATAACTTACGCGCCCGAGCTAGAAGGTGGTGAAGCACTTTATGTCTCTTCAAACAGCCTTCCTTTCAAGGAATCGAAGTTCGAACCAGCTGGGCATTCTTTTCATGCAGCAGCTTTAAAACTAGCTGGTTATTTTGAAGACGATTCAGACAGTGATACACAGAGTGTATCAACTGACAAAGAGCAAAGTCATATTCCTTCTTTTGAGTCATATAGCAGTAAGAGCAAGAAAAAAACCGGTGCTGATGGCAAGCAACAACAAGATCATTATGCGTTGCTCGGTTTGGCAAATTTAAGATATCTCGCAACAGAGGAACAAATTCGGAAGAGTTATCGTGAGGTTGCTTTAAAATTTCATCCAGACAAACAAGCTGCTCTTCTTCTGACTGAAAAAACTGAAGATGCCAGACAAGCAAAGAAAGACGAGATCGAAAACCATTTCAAAGCCATTCAAGAGGCCTATGAGGCCTTAATGGATCCTCAAAAGAGAAGGATTTATGATTCCACCGATGAGTTTGATGATGAGATCCCCACTGATTGTTCTCCACAGGACTTCTTTAAAGTGTTTGGTCCAGCTTTCATGAGGAATGGTCGGTGGTCTGTCAACCAACCTGCTCCTCAGTTGGGAGATGACAATTCTTCATTTGAGGAAGTCGATAAATTTTATGATTTCTGGTACGCTTACAAAAGCTGGAGAGAGTTTCCACATGCAGATGAATTCGACATAGAACAGGCGGACTCTCGTGATCACAAAAGATGGATGGAAAGACAGAATGCAAAGCTCACAGAGAAAGCCAGGAAGGAAGAATATGCACGAGTACGCTCTCTTGTTGACAATGCATATAAAAGAGATCCCAGAATTGTCAGGAGGAAAGAATTTGAGCGAGCCGAGAAGCAACGCAAAAAGCAAGCCAAATTTTTGGCTAAGAAATTGCAGGAAGAAGAAGCTGCTCGAGTTGCTGAAGAGGAGAGGCTTAAGAAAGAGGAGGAAGATAAACGAGCTGCTGAAGTTGCTTCAAATCTTAAGAAGGTCAAGGAAAAGGAGAAGAAGCTTCTTCGTAAAGAACGTACTCGTCTCCGAACACTTACTACTCCACTTGTAACTCAGCATGTGTCTGACATATCTGGTGACGACATAGAAACCCTTTGCATGTCACTTGACATGGATGGGCTTAAGGGTTTGTGCGACAAAATAGACGGGATGGTAATATCGGAGCAAGCTAAACATCTTAGAGACTCACTTGGTCGTCAAGAAAGCTCGGAGCCCGTGAAGAAAGTGGAGCAAAAGATTCCTAAAGCAAACGGTGTTGTGGCCGGGAATGGCAATATGTCGACGGGCAGCTATGAAAAGAAAGAGAAACCGTGGGCCAAGGAAGAAATAGATCTTCTCAGGAAAGCTATCGTGAAATACCCAAAAGGCACATCGAGAAGGTGGGAAGTTGTATCAGAGTTTCTTGGCACGGGAAGATCAGTGGAAGAAATTCTGAAAGCCACAAAAACCGTTCTTCTCCAAAAGCCTGATTCTTCCAAAGCATTTGATTCATTTCTCGAGAAAAGGAAACCGACTGTATCTATCGCATCCCCTCTTTCTACAAGGGAAGAACTTGAAGGTACTCCAAGTACGAAAGTGCCTGATGAGTCATCATCAAGCAGTAACGGTAATGTGGAGGGGCCCGCACCTGGATCTTCAAGTAACCCTGGCTCTTCCGCTTCAGGATCTGATCAGGATACATGGTCGGCCGTTCAAGAGAAAGCCCTAGTGCAGGCTCTTAAAACATTCCCAAAGGAAACCCCTCAGCGTTGGGAGCGAGTTGCAACTGCTGTACCGGGAAAGACCATGAACCAATGCAAGAAGAAATTCGCCTCATTGAAGGAAACATTTAGGAGCAAGAAAGTTGCGGGGTAAAAATCTTGATATTGACGAAAAAGGTTACGTTGTCTATGATAGCGATATTATAAGACGACGTATTGGCCATTTTTTGGAGAGACTGCAGGATTTATTCTTTCAACAAAATTTTGTTCTATCTATTTACTTTAACAGTGCTAATGATAATATAAGGTCTTGGATGCTGGATGGGATCTGTAATTTCGGGTTTTTTTGACGATCACTTTACATGTAGTTTTAATGAAGTTGGAGTATTATTTTGTTTCTACTATATGAGATTATGAGAGTACTAATTGGCACTTTTATGTTTAAAAATCACACTGTTTTCAACTTGGTCTGGCTCGTTGTCAAAAAAAAAAAAAAAAAAAAAAAAAAAAAAAAAAAAAAAAAAAAACTGTCTCGCTTAAGACTACTGTTGTGTGAAACGAATCCATATCATGGTGTTTAAGACTGTTATAGCGTGAAACAGATCCAAATCGTGTTGGTTATTAACACGGTTATCATTTAATTACTCCGACAAGAAGAATGCTATCGACCTCCTTCCAACCTTTCCCGATCTTTTCCTCTCACATCGGTTTATAATAATACGGACTACGGAGTACTTGTTTTCCTCGGACAAAAGTCAGAGAAGTTAGGTAAAATAAATTTTATTTTAATCGTATATTAGAGAAGGAGGTTGGAGACAAGACCCAGAGGAAAAGGTAAATAGTAGTTTCCCTCCACTAGCAAAAATGACGAATATCAACAATAAACTTTCACTAATATTTGTAGTGGAGCGCAGGTCATCCTCAAAGTATGCAATGGCATGAATTACGAGGTCCCGGGTTCGACTCTCTGCATGTACAGCATGCAGTTATTGCACGGGGACCTTCAGGGTCTGTTAAAAGTGTCGGCTTACCGTGTTGTCGCGTATCTCTCGGGATTGGTCTTTCAAAGATGTATCGCCCTAGGCTACTAATGAGAGATGTTCCTCGTTACCAAAAAAAAACACTAAGGATCGAAGCCAAATTTTGATACTTCGTATAAGTTAACCTCACAAATTTAGATTTTGGCCAAATAGAATCCAATTCAATACCAACTCAATGTCATCTCTACCTTCGACACCCCGTAGAGGCATGTTCAACTCCAGTTGCAGTCAGTCAGATTCATCTCAAATTCTACATGAACCTGCATTTAGTGTATGATGAATATCTCGAGATTTACTTTTTGCATCTCCCAATTAAAAGCGGAAAAAATTAAGCTCCACCAATGAAATATTATGTCACCAAAGATGCAATTTCAACACCACTAGCATAACAATCACATATGTACTCAACAATCAACTATAGGTAATCACAGTCATCATACTCCTTACAAAATCAAGGCGGCCGAGAAAGCAATTAGACAGACACCGGTACAAAGATAAGGAAAACGATTAGTTACACATAATGCCAGGTCATTGAACTAAGAGTTCAGCAGCTCCTTACAGCCTTCACCAAATATTTGAAAGCAGCGCCATATGTGTGTATATCATCCACTTTTCTCGGTAGCTTTGGGTGGAGGTTTCGTTCCAAATACAATATCCCAGAAAGAGGAGGTAATTCCAAATCCCATAGTTTGGAGTCGGAAATGGTGGTTCAAGTGGTAACTCTGTCATGGTATCAAAGTATCAGAAACACGAGCCAGCATATTCACGACACATTTGTTCTTCTAAGAGAAATTGTTACCTTTAGCTTTTTAGAAACTCCGGTGGATGGCTGACCGTGGTGTAGATAGTAATGAGTTAGATCATACATCACGTATCCCATTAACACACCGCCAAATAGAGCAGGGGTGACACTCGGAGTTGACAAAACCCTGAAAAAACTCCAAAACTGGCCGGAAAAAAAAAAAGTCAGAATGACGAAGATCAGGTATGTAACTACATCTCAATTCTCGATACATTTTCCTTCTTGCACTTTTCTTTTTTAGTTTATTATAAAACCAATGAGTCATGAGTGGCAAAAAAAAAAAAAAAAAAAAAAAAGAAACATCATAAAAATTGGCATCACAGAGGCAGATTACATACGGGTACACAAAGGATTGCAGTTGCCACTGGAGGGAAGACGAGTCGCAATGAATCCATAGGGTGTTTGTGATGGCAACCATGAAGAAGATAGTGAAATGTGTTTGCCCTACAGCAGAAAGTTCAACGGCCTTAGCAGAAACTCAATCATGAGTCAGTAGGGCTATGAAAAAGGAAGACTACTAATGTTTACCGCTGCTATCTACAAAATGTGCACTCCCTATAACTGAATGAGACAACAACATCAGAGCCTTAATCACAAAATGATTTGGGGTCGGTTGACATGAATCATCCTTTAGAACCGTCCATGGGCACACATCAAAATGCGAAAATATAGAAAAGGAGATGTGAAAAACAAAGGGGAGTGAAACATAATACAAAAGTCAAGGTAAACTTATAATTACACGCCTTCTTTTCCCTCCCTAAGGAATCTACTCTCTAGTGAAATCCCACTAACAATTTCTTGCTGATCCCTGTAACCCAAAAATCTGTCTCCCTCTCCCAAATTTGAACATTTATGTCTAACAAAATTCGAGTTATACATCCACTATAATTGTCCCCTGCCCTACTCATTAGTATCCAAGTTGATGGCTGTGTTAATTGACAAAATTTCATATATGAGGCACATAGCGGTGGAACTAAGTAAAACAATGATGGGGGAGAGAGCAAATTGATTCTAGTTACCAGACAATTGTAATTTACTCATAAAGCAGATACTAATGGAGATCACTGATAGTAAAACCTTGAGACTTTATAATTAGAATTTCCTGATCACCATCTAGGAGATCAATCTTTGGAGATGATATAATGATTATAATTTTATACCCAAATCAACTCGAACCCAAACTAAGTCGAGCTAGGATAGAAACTACAAGCCCCACAAATGACCATCAACCTGAAATATACGTTTTTGGGAAAAAAGAGGAGAGAAATCTAACCAATAACTTTCTGTTTTCATATGAAAGAGAAATCTGTGCAAACTGTACTCCATCAGAGTCCAGATGAAGATGCCAGAAACCGCAGCTATTGCTGTTTCAGCAGGTGCAAGGCCCCTCTGGATAGACAAGAGGACTAGACAGGAAATAACTGGTAACCAAACCAGTGGAATTACCCACCACCTTGTGCGCGTAAACATCTGTTCCATATTGAAAATAATTAGAAAAAGTAACGAAAGTGTACCAAACATCTTGCGCACTTTAAGATTTTCTTCATGATGAAAATACTCAGGTATGCATTTACTGAACAATGAAGCTGGCAAAACTTTATAGTAGTACAATGGAGAAGCAGAGATGAGAAAAGTTTAACTAACGAAACCAGTGACTTGTGATTTGTTTATTCTCTACAAGTAACCTGTGTGCCTCCAAAGAGGCTCTTGAGTCTTGAACCAAGCACACTAGGCCTCAAGTTCAAATATAAGAAACCTCCCTATTATTGCAATCCAAAGCGGATATAAGTAATAGTCAACCATCTAACAAAGTGTTGTGTGTTTCCTGGAGACATAGGTGAAAATTCAATGCAGGAGTAACATGGTGGCATGCGGATATTAGCTGAGAGTTCATTGATGGGAGGTACACAAGACTTACGTTGCAAACTAGCCACCATGAAACATGCCCTCGTGACTAAATTTGTTATATACCTATAACCTATAATGCAAATGGTAAACGCTGATTTATTTATACGGAGTATTTCCCAAAGATTTGAGCCTGACAGTATTTTCTCAGTAAAATATAACACAACAAAGTAACAATAACTACAACCCAAATCCCTAAGTTGATATTCTTAATGAACTATTGTCATGCAGCTCGTGACTCGTGAATCTTGATCAATGAGTAACACCAGGAAACGACTGCTTTGACAGCTTAATCAACTCGTACATGACCAGGAGTCCAGGACTGCAGATTAACTGTAACAGTTGTTTGAGAGAATACCGAAAAATGCAGCAACTCAAGGTACTTTCTAGGTTGAACTTGAAGCCGTTAAAGTAAGAGTGCAAGACAAGCGATGACCAGATGAAATATAGATAAATACATATGTGATTAAAAAAAAAACTTGCCTCCATATAGTCATTTCCAAAAAATCGAGGGCCTTCCTTACTGATTATTGGCTGATGAACCCATTCATCATAAGCTTCTCCAAGATGCCCAACCTACAAGAATTTTTATGGTTAAAACTAAAATTATAGAGAACCAAAAAGTACGGGACAAGGAATACGGATATGAACAAAATCTAGGAAACCCAAAAGTGGCAAACAGCGGTGAAAAACATAAGTGTAAATGATGGAGATCATATGCGCTCTCAGAACAGGGGAAAAAAGAACTACATCTAAATCCTTAAACGGGGATGCCATCCTTAGATATATATAGAAAACGCTGGTAAGTCTCCCAGGGTAAAAGGCTGAAAAATAAAGCATATACAATGAATGATTCGAGAAAATGGCATGCCTATAGAAAGCTCAGCTTCTGGTGTTACCTGGCTAACCAGTGGCTTATTAAGGTCCACAGTAAACTTGACCACCATGCTTTTTATCTGATACATGCATAACAAACGCATTAGAAAAACGCGAAATAGTAATCAATCAGAAATCCATCTCATTAGACACTTAAGAGTCAACTCTTAGCCAATTGACTGAAAAAGGGTTACTAACAACAGAATCCAATTGACTCTTTGCAGTCTCAAAACAAGATTATTATAAGACTAATCATATTAATGTGAGACCGTTTTTGAAGAAATCGACACCATTGAACATGAAATGTAGTGAGGGCCCCTGGTGTGGAAAAATATATATTTTAACCAAAAAGTCATACAAAAATTGACAGCATCTCGCCATCTCATTGACAAGTCATTGTGAAATGCAGAGCATAACTAAACTTCACGTTAATGGTACTGTTGAAATTTACACAAATTATATAATAAGACGGTTAAACACACATTTAAAACTATTAATATATGAATTGTTTTATATGTATAAGAAGTTAAGAACGGTCTCTCACTCTTAGACGGTCTTTCACAATAATTAGAGAAAAAGGATTGTACATCGGATGTACTACATCATATTTAATGACTTTTTGAGTTTTTGTGTATTTTTTTCGAGTATTATAGAGTTTATAAATTACATTTTAGTTTTATGATGTCAAAAATCAAATCTTTTTGAGCTTATATGTAATTTTTTTGAGTTATAATGTAACTTTTTGAGATTAAAGTTTAAGTAAATAAACTCAAAAACTTTAAAATAAAACTCAAAAATTTTAGATTAAAACTCAAAAACTTTATATTAATGCTCAAAAACTATAACATCTGATGTACTACATCAGATGTATAATCCACTTACTGCAATAATTACCGCAAATTCTAATCAACCAATGCTACATACATCGCTCTAAGACAGTATTTCACAATAATTACCACAAATTCTAATCAACTATTGCTACTTACATGACTAATACAGTTTTCACATAATTACCGAAATTTCTAATCAACCAATGCTACATACATCGCTCTAAGACGGCATTTGACAATAATTACCACAAATTCTAATCAACTAATGCTACTTACATGACTCTAATGCGGTTTTCACAATAATTACGGAAAATTCTAATCAACAAATGCTACATACGTAAATCATTGCATTCCACAAATCACAAATCACGATAACAAAACAATCTGTTCTTATCATAACTATAAGTCTATAACTAATAACCGAGACGGAAAGAGTACATTATACTATATTCAAGAAAACCAGAAGTCGAATCAAAAATACTACTCCCTCCGTCTCAATCATTTGTTTACCTTGAATCAAAATACTCTCACAATGAATATAAAAGGTAAACAAATAACCGAGACGGAAAGTGTACATTACACTATATTCAAATTATACTGAATTTCCTCAATAAATAATTAACACTAAATACTAATAATTCAATCACAATAACGACGACGAATCATCGAAACAATCAAGAATTCGAAGAACTAAAAAAATACCTGATAACAATGTCGAATTGATTGATTAAGCTTCCTTTTTTCCGAAGATCTAAGATTTGAAACGTGATTAAGAAGTAATTAACACCGAATTATATATTTTCTCTCTCCTCAATCAGCTGTAATGGTAGGAGAATGAGGAGAGAGAGAGATGATGGTGTGATTAATTAAAAAAATGGTGAAAAATGTTGAGTTTTATTCAAGAAAAAAAGGTAAAAGTGGTGAAAAATTGAAGGAAACAAGTTTTATATTGGTGGTGTTTTTAATTTGGGAGTTTTTGGAGGGTAAATGGCTATTTATGGTGGCACTTTTTGTGGTGGAACTTAATTTGACTATTGTCAAATTTTATCCAATTTATCTAATTTGTTTGGTAAAAAAAGTGTTATTTTATTATTTTATTTTATTAAAATAATTTCGCTAATATATCTTGACTTATATTAATGGGCAAATTTGGTATATCATGTTATTTTGAGTTTCAATGCTATACCACCTATTGTAGCTGGGCAATTCGGTATATCATGAATTTATGATTCATATTATCGTACTTTCTAAGTCCTAATTAATTTAAATTGGAATTGATCATATTTATTGTGGATAGTAGTTGAGAGTCATGATATACTTCTTTCCGTTTACCGGTCAATAGAGATCACCGGCTATGGCCTATGCGGCTATGCAGGTCAATATCGAAGATGGTCCATTGAAAACTTCCTTAAGGCCTTTTTTTTTAAAAGAAAAATTTATCAGTTATCATAAAGTCGTATCTCCTTATCTAACATGAAAAGCAAAAAAAACATTGCATTTACAAGTGTCGATCTTGAAAAAATATATAAGAGAAGTCGAGATGTGAGCCGGTAATCTCTTTACTCAACCATCAAGTCAAGGGAGGTAAGAGGTTGATTGATCATTTATTCACTAGTAGAGTATACTTTATTCGTTCCATTAAATTCTTTACATTTGTTTGTTTTTCGTTCACTACTCAAAAGTTAAGAAAATTTTAAATACAATTTCTTATATAAAACATAAAAGACAGACCAAAAAAAACAAATGTATAAAGTAAACTTAGAATTCATCGAGAGTAAGTATAAACTTCAATGATCAAATCGAGCACCTCCAGCACATCTATCCATCGTAAATTCGTAATCATAAAGTTCATAAAGCTCCAAATTCACAAATTTACCGTAGCAGTAGAAAAACAATATTGTTAGTTGACTAAAGCTCAAAATTTAACTACGATTTTCTGCAGCACTCATTACTCAGAGAAATACAACCTCAAAAATTCTGATGAAGAGGTCGAAAATAAATAAATAAATAATAATAATAATAATAATAATAATAATAATAATAATAATAATAATAATAATAATAATAATAATAAACGTTAAAAACAACAATAATAATAATAAATCATAATATGTAAAACAAAGGAAATTAAAAATTACCCTAAATATAGTTAACTATATGTGGTTAGCAAGTTAACTACATATGTGTAATTACTAATATAACCCTTATTTAACTACATATGATTCACTCTAGTTTGCCACATGGCGCAATTTAATTGGTCGTGTATGAGATTTTCATACACCTCGTGTATGAGTAGCCTTTTTGCTCCAAATTCACAAATTTACCGTAGCAGTAGAAAAACAATATTGTTAGTTGACTAAAGCTCAAAATTTAACTACGATTTTCTGCAGCACTCATTACTCAGAGAAATACAACCTCAAAAATTCATCATTTCACCATTATATTTCAAGTTTATCTCCTCCTCAATTTACTGTTTATAGCTCAAATCCTACGACATTAATCAGCTGGTAAGTACTTGAATCAATTCTTATACATTTGCTACATTATTATTCACTAATCTTGATGCAATACCAAGGATTTAGTCAATCTAATCAAAATTTCATCTTTTTCAGCTAATATAATCAGATTTCAGATCTACCCACCTGGTAAAAATCCCTCCTTTTTACTGTTTTAGCTTGATTTCTTATTAGTTATGCTGTAATATGAAAAGGGTTAAATTATTTTCTAGATTTCTGAAAACCCTTTATTTGTTCACAAATTCTTATTTAAGACGATGGTGTCGGTTTTAACTGGAAAACGGGTCATGTAGATAGGTAAGACAAAAAGCAAAACACGGATATTTCCGTCTTAAGGGAGACTAATTGTTGGTTGTTGGCAATGTTTCAGGAAGTTGAATGCAATGTGTTTGAGATTGTAATTAGTATATTGTGATTATAGCAAGATTTGGGGGATTAAGTCAAATGAAATGGCAGTTTCAAAGCATACTGTTATGACTATGAAGTCTTACCAACATCAAGCTGAGAATTTACTCAAGAATCACTTGTTAGCTGATACTGCTGTTCCTTACACTGCTATCATTACTGGCATTGTTATCTGTAGACTGGTATGTCAACAAATTCTGCATTTACAGCAGTAACTTATGTTATGTTTAGAGGTCTTAGTGGTGGAGCCAGGATTTGCCGTTAGGGGCGGAAATTTTCAGGGTGGGACTGGAATGGGTGAATTACTAATAAAGTAGTAAAGGTAATTCAGGAAAAGATCGAAAATTTTAACTAAAAGTATTAAACTTTCCATTGGTTCAGGGGGGCGGTCGTGACCGTCCCCTGCTAGTCCCCCTAGATCCACCGCTGGTACTGGTTGTATGTTCCTTTTTTTGTGTTTGTAACAAGTGGTTATTGATTCTTTTGTAGATTTATGATCTTACTCAGTTGTTGAGTGCCCTGTACTTCAACAAGTGTTATTCTGGCCTTAACAGATTGCAAAGGATTGAATGGAACAATCGGTTGGTCATTGCTTTGTCTATTGTCTTTGTTGATTTCGATTTTGTTTAGGTGGTTAAGTTTTTTCTGTGCGATATTTTGATTGCGTCTTTAATGGTTCTGCAGCGGCATGTCAACAGTGCACGCCTTTTTCATTGCAGCTATGTCATTGTACTTCGTTTATTGGTCTGATCTATATGCCGATTATCAGACAACTGGCGCTATTACTTTCCGTAACTCAACACTTTCCACTTTTACACTAGGAGTAAGTACAAAACCTTTTTGTCTATTGGTAGCTCCCGTTTAATTTTCAAGTCGATTCTTACATAACATTAGCTGTTAGTTTGTGAATGAATTTCTTCGCTTGATGTTGTTACAAGGATTTACATTAAGAAACACTACTGAAATTTGTCATTTGTAGCAGAAATGTCTACATGTGGCGTAATATTTTCCGGACGACCAGAAATACTAAAGCATGATTGTGAGAGATTTTCTTGAATTTTGACGGTTCTCAGAGTAACTGACCTTGGTGAAGTTGTTTCTGGTATTTCATCAGTCATGGTTATACCATGCAGAGTAATGATAATTGGGTCCCGAGCTTTTATATATTAGAAAATTTGTGGGTCGTAAAACAATGTCACATTCAAACAAGTGATTGTGGCAAAGATGTTGTAGTGTATGTGTGACCATGTAAAAAAGGATCAGTTGAGAATCAAGGTTAAAATGGAGAAAATTAGGAGTTGCAACTATTGACTATAAGATGAGTAAAAATAGGTTGAGGTGGTTTGGCCATGTGGGAAAGGGACCAATGAAGCCTTGGATAGGAGACTTGATGAATGAGGTACAAATAAGATTGTGAGTGATAGGGGAAGGCCAAAGTAAACATTGATATAGGTATTGAAAACGGTATTTGTTTCCTTGGTATTGAAGAAAATATGGTGTTGAGGAGGTTACTAAAAAGGAAAATGATACGGGTCGATGATGAGTAGAATGATAAATCGTGGTTGGTAGTCGATCCCAGACCTGTCTTGGGAATAAGGCTTTGCTGGTAGTGTTGTTGTATACTTGTAACTTTTACAAGTCTTGGTCCTACACCGGCCCTAAATCATCTAGATTGGATTTCTCTTTCAGTTTTTGGGGTAGGGAGACTCTTGGAGTCTTGGGTATTGGGTGGCATGTGTGCAAAGTACTGTGTGTGTAATGAGAGTGTTGGATGCAAGTGAAAAATGAAGCGTTGTCATCAATGATCAATTATTGTTATAAACAAAAGGACAATTGTTTAATACAGATGCGAAGAGTGGGCATCCACCTAGTTATAATTCACATGTTAAACGGATGCAATCTTGTGAATGCGCTTTGAATTCAAAATATTCCTTTAGAAATTCACTTAATCGTATACTCGTAGTTTCATAGAACAACTTTTGTATAAACCTTAGATAACAAGTAATCAAGATCATCTGCAGCTGGCATTGTAGAAGAACTAAAATGATCTGCAGGCTAGAAGCTACAGAGTTACATATTTTGCAGTAGGATTGAAAAATTAAGTCACTTGTGAACAAGATATATAATGGTTGTCCACTTTTGTTCTATATAAGCTTTATTTATTTTTATTTTTTTTTTTTTTGTGGTAACTTTGATATAAACGTGACAGGTATCTGTGGGATACTTTATTGCAGACCTAGCAATGATCTTATGGCTTTATCCCTCGTTAGGTGGTATAGAATATGTAAGTATTTTTATTATCTACTATCTCATGTCTCCCCTTTCTCTCTTTTTGTGTATACGCTTGTGTGTACCAGTCTTTCAGGTATAAATATTATGAATTAGTTTTTAAGGCTTTAGGCATGTTGGCTTCAATTGCTAAAGGACACGGGCAAAGTACTTAAAGTGAGTAGTGACAACTGACAAGTGGTGTAATGAATCGATGCTGTATACCTCCTTAGTGAAAAACGACCCCCTAACATAAGTGCAAGGGACACTCGGGCTATAACTCATCCGTCTGATTATCCTTTCTTGCTTCTAACTTATGACTGGTTCATTTTTTCTCAAGCTGCTATTTTCTCTGAATCTGCTGACTGCTGTGTGGGACCTGCTTATTCTGTAGCTGGTTTACCGTTTAAGTACTCATCCTACAGTCCTTGTGCTTTTAGAATTAATATAGAATTAGTTCTGGAAAGGATGGAATTGAAAGTAATTGAGCCAGTTTCCGATATTCGGTAAATCTATTTGAACAGAATTGGGAAAGAAACCTGTAATTTTTGGAGTTTTTTACGTGTTTTCTATGAAAATCAACCTTTCTAGCCAAACAAGCGAATCCTTTCAATTTCCATTAACCTGTAATTTTTGGAGTTGTTTATTTTTTTTTTTTTCTCCCTCCACTTAGTTTCTTTCATTTCCATTCACTCGAAAGTAGAACAAGCTGTATGTTGGAGTTAGTTTGTCTCGAAATCGTCATCTCTTTTTAGTTACCTGCCTCTGCATTCTTGTCGTCCTCATGCTGTAATTTTTTTGACGTGATGAAGCTTTCACCTTCTTAGGGCTTTGTTTTAGTTTTTTTTTTTTTTTTTTTATTTTTTTATATGTCTTCAGTTCATCAAACCTTTAATTATGAATCTTAAGCGATGTTTGTTTGTGTTGTACGTCTTTCCCTGTTGACATGTCATCCTCGAATATCAGGTGGTTCATCATTCTCTCTCGGGAATTGCCGTTGCCTACGCTATGTTTTCTGGTGAAGGACAACTTTATACTTACATGGTCCTCATCTCTGAAGTAACAACACCAGAAATCAATATGCGATGGTTGGTTCTTTGGAAGTTGTTGCTTGTTACTTTGTTAGTAGTGTTTCCAGTTTCAGTTGCATGTATCTCACTTTTTTCTTACTCTTTCTAGTTTCTAATATGCAGGTTTCTTGATACAGTTGGCTTGAAAAGATCCCCTGCATATCTCATCAACGGAATAGTGATATTCCTAGCTTGGTTGGTGAGTATATACGCTCTGGTGCATCATTTGATAGATAATGAGACCCTTAGTAAAGTTCCGTCTCAAAAGAGATTGTTCAATTACGAACTCCCTCCCTCCCAATCATTTGTTGAACTCTTTTGTTCTTTGTGAGGGGTATTTAATCAAAGGTAAACAAATGATAAGGACGAAGAGATTAATTAACAAGCTTTTGTAGAACTCTGTATATGTTAGAAATTTTTACCCCTGAAGGCACTCTTTTATGCAAATGAATGTGCTAATTGTTCCCGTTATACGTCAGCATGTCCTCTTGATTCCTACATTCTTATAACCTGACATGTTGAAGTTGTATGTGTATTGCAGGTTGCAAGAATTCTGCTTTTTGTTTACATGTTCTTCCATGTTTACTTGCACTACGATCAGGTAACTTCCGATCTTGTGGTAAAATATTCTGTTACAAACTTACAACCTACTCCCTCTGTCCTGGTCATTTGTTGTCCTATTCCATTTTGGGGTGTCTCAGTCAGTTATTGTCCTTTCTATTTTAGGATTGCATTTGATGAACAATTTGATCATTCATACTCAATTTGGTCCACATGTCATCTAATAATTGGCTCGCTCATCTTTCCTTGGTCTTTTGTGCCAAAACCAAAGGACAACAATTGACCGGGATGGAGGGAGTATCTAATATTATCTCTAAATAATCAGATGTGTCAAAATAATTTCACTACCACGCGGCATGTATTTTTTTCACAGTCTTTTAAGACATGAAAACAAGATACGGAAAAGAGATGTCGAGAGTTCCTTGTACACCGAATGGTTTTAAATCATGGACTCCTAGTAGTTTGGGTGAGATGTGGCTTCTGTTCTTGTCGGTCATGTACTAGTATCAGCTTTTAGCATTGTATCGGTCATATACTAGTATATCAGCTTTTTGTACTGGCGTTATTAATTCTCGTCTTATAATGAAATGGACAGGTTATCCAAATGCATGCTTTTGGTTACTTTTTGGTGTTTGTGGTGCCTTCTGTGCTTGCTGTGATGAACTTGATGTGGTTTGGGAAGATTCTCATGGGATTAAAGAAAACCCTAACGAAGAAAAAGTGAACATCGTGGAAAATATTTGTAAATAGCCTGACATTTCAACCGCGGGTAAATTTTTTCACGAGGCTCTTATTAAGCTTTGCTCGACAATCCACAGTTTCATTACCTGTGTGATTCATATGGTATTGAATCTGGCATGGATACTGCATCATGACCGATTTATGAAGATATTGTATGTTACCGCGTTTTGAGGTGGTATAAACCATATAGGAGTACTTTGTATTTAGAACTGTGTTAAAGCTTTCTAGCCATATGCTGTATTTTTGGTCTGTTACCAGCAAATCTCGATGCTCTCCAGTTCGCTTCTGTATAATTGATATCTTCATTTATCCATAGATGTGTTGTATTTACCTAAAACATGTTCAATTTTGCATCATATCAAATACAGATTACCATTTTCATATATTGATAGGTGTATCTTTAGTTTCGTAATTTAAATACAGACGGTCTATCCTAAAACGAGGATGCGTGTATGTAGACATGTTTTCAAATTATATATTGTTCAAAAACTGAAATAAAGAGATCTTGTTGAACCGGATTTTTTTTTTTAACAGTGGTGAAAAGATGTATTACATAATGTTCCGGCTCTCAGAGCTGGAATTAAAGAACGCCAAAACTCAAACATTACCAATTAAGCTGCTACCAAGTTCCAACTGTTTATCAATGAATTTCTATATAAGACTTGGGCTCTGCAGTAAAATAACCAACAGAACTAAAAAATACGGTTTTGCATTACAAAAAAGCATGGCACCGAACTGATGCCTACTGGATCTGAACTACAAAAGAATGGATTTGCCTCTAATTCACCAGTTAAAAGCGGCGATTATACTGGCATAACTATACAAATAGAATAGAACCAAAATTATGTACATCTTAATGACTTGCAAAGATGCAATGAAGTTACTGAGTTACATAGTTAGCAATCTTAGCATGTCTTGTGTATCAATCAATTATCTCCCCATCTTCCAAAACGACGCCTTGAATAAACAGATCATCATCGTCTTCATAACCCAATTGGTACTCTGGTTTGATGAACAGGCCAAGTTGCTCCAATGGACTTTTTGTTCTGCCCAATTTCGATTGAAACCCATTACCATGGCATACAACTTGCATTCTGCTCCTCATCAAAACCTCCAATTCTCGCATGGCACCCAAATTATCATCTACTGTAATGGATCTTTCCAATTCTTCGAGGGAAGCGCGGGCAGCCTGTCGCTGTCGCTCCAATTCCCTGTGCTTCTTTCGTTGACACTCCTCTTCCTCCATTTGAGAAGTTACCTCGGTAACTTTAGCTTTAACAGCAATTGTACACAGGTTGCCAATCTTGTTGTCGGAAAAACGGCCTTTCACTTCAACTTGTAGGCTGTTTTTCTCCGGGATAGGATCGCTGGTTAGTTTTGGCTTCACCGACATCCAAAGTATGCCGAACAACTTGTTCAATTTGGCAGCATATATATGCACCCAATTAGTTGATGGGTGATATAGAGTTGCATTAGCGAAAACAAGCCTCACATCAGCTTCAAACTCATCATTGTTGAGGTATTTATTCTGTTTTAACTTTCGTTCAGTCGTCCCAAAATCCATGGGATGCTTAATCACTTGAAAATAATCACCGCTTGCATCTCGATCCACGGGACAAAGAAACGGTACACTCCACCTACTCTTCATAATCTTAGTTAGAATGGCTTGGCAATGGTCTAACTTCGACCTTTTCACTAACGGACATTCCAATGAAGCCTCAGATTTACGCTTCTTATTCTGAGTAATAATTGGTGTATTCTTGACCACAGTCAGGGATGAATTTTTCAGGGAACTCGATTTAGGCTTCACTTCAGTTGATGCATTCTTTAGGGAACTCACTTTAGGCTTCGTTCCAGCTGTACGCTGCTTAAGCAGCTTTTTTATCTTCTTCAAAGGGTCGGTATTTCTAGCTCTGCATATTACGTCCATTGTTTTCTGCCTGCAAGAGTTGGAATTGGTTCAGATTTCAACGTTACTAACGAAGATTGACAATGTGACAATGTGACAGTAAGGTATAAGATAACAATACTAAAGCTTTCTTATCAAAAGAAACGTCTGAAAATATGTCGAAACATAGACTGTATTTGCCAAATGAACTCGATAAATATATCGAACAAGCATAAACCTAAAAACCATCCAGACTTCAGTATAACTGTCAGTAAACCCTATATGTTCAACACACCTCAAGGCCTTAATTAACAAAATACCAATCAGACGACTCGAAGACGAAAACAACAACAAAGCGTAGTGTTCAGAACTACAAATTCTCAGAGAAACTAAATCAGACTCAAGATAGAACAATTGAAGGTATTAAAGCAACTAACTTGAGAAATTAAACGAGTCGAAAGCACGAAAAGTGTTCATAATTACGAATTACACAGAGAATCAATAGAACAATTTACCAAATTATGACATTAAATTAGTACAAAATAAACAGAATCAATGCATCAATGAAAATTTCAGCTTTCCAATTATTTAATTTAATTATATGAAAATTGGAGTAATTTAAACCTCAATAAACAATCAATTGAACAAACCCTAACAAATTAAAAAAATACCCATAAAACCCAATTGAACTAAATTAAAAACCCTAATAAAAAACACCCAAACCCTAATTTTACGAAATTAACAATCAATTGAACAAACCCTAACAAAAATCACTAACAAGTGTTCAAAATAAAACACAATAAGAAATCAACAAAATACCCAGAAAACCCAATTGAACATAGATTAAAAACCCTAATTACGCGAAATTAATCAAAAAACAAAATTAAACGAAAATATAATAACTAAAAGTTGAATGATTTCATACCTTAATGAAGATGATTGATTATCAAAGAATGAATGAATTTGTGTTCTTTGTTATTGAAACTTAATTAGGGTTTAGAGAGGTAAATTTGAAGTGTAAATTTGAGTAATTACAACAGTGAAAAGTGAAGACTGTAGCTTAAGCTATATATATAAATTGATGAAGGCGGTTAAGTGTGAATGTAAGAAGAACGCTACGCGGTAAAATGTAAACCGTTAATTGTCAACTTCTCCCTCCAAAATTCCAGCTCATTGAATTTGGATAGGATATGCGATGGGAATGGGATGGGATTATTATGCATTGAATATGAGATTGCGCGTTATGTTATCTTGGATTCTTGGGTACTTATATTCGGGTCGGGTTTTAACGAGTCGGTTTATTTTGAGTTAGGAATTAGGATATCTAGACCTAGTCAGGCGAGTTGGGTCTCAAGTTTCGTGTCAGAATACGAGTAGGGTTATGACTTATAGTCAGGTATGATTGTACGGTCAAAAATATTTATTACCCTTTTTTTACCTTTTTTTAAATTGTAACATTTTTTTTTGAAAAAAATTAAATATATATAATATTAATATTTTAATCATATGCAATGCTTATTTAAAATTAAGTTATTTTAGTAATTATTTTCTTATTAAATGTCATAAAAGTTTATAAAGTTGAATTTTTAATTGTGTTTGTTATAAAAGTAATAAATTTTTAATGATTTTAAAAATAATATTTTAATAGAATTCTTTATTTCTTTAATCAAACATGTCAATTGGTTGGATCGAGTTTTGACTCTAAATTAACGGGTCATTTCGAATTCGGGACAAACGGGTTGTATGCCAAGATTCTCGAGTATTGACCCTGGAAAAACGGGGTGAGCCGAGTCGGTGGTAAGGGCCGCTTTGATCCGTTAAATATGTGTTTAGTTTAGTTACGAAGTTATTTAGGGTTACATTTGTGTTTGCATATTTGAATTCTGAATTTCTAAACATGTCTATAATGTCTAAGCGGTACCACCTATTATATTTTTAACTTAAATTTAATGAATTCGACATTTAAAGCTCGTTATAATCATTTTTTAGAAAAATGTAATATGTGGACTACCATCTATTGTTATGTTGTCTATTACATTTTCTTTATTTTGTGAGGGGAAAATAAAAGAAGTGTAAACATATGACCGGAATGAAGGGAGTACCATCCAATAACTAGTCTATGAAATTCGTGGCTTCAACTTTAATTTGAGTTATAATTTGAGTCATAAAGCTAACGACCTATTGTAGAAAACTAGAGTTTATGTACACACTTGTACATGTTTTACATCCCTTACATTTTTACTTGTTTTTTTGTCTCATTAACCAAATTTAACTACCCTCCAGTATGAGTTAATAGTTTATATTTGCTTTATTTTCCTCTCACAAAATAAAGCAAATGTAAACTATTTATTAGGACAGAGGGAATATAATTGACTAAAATGCCCTTGTTATATACTCGGCCTCCCTACCGCACTGTCACTAACCCTGCTTAAAGTAACAACCACCACCTCACCTGCATCTCCAACCACCATCAATCACCACCTGACCTCCCTCCCACCACTCCTAATCACCGCGACACCCCTCACTAGAAACCCATCCCGCAAGCCCACCACCACACGACTAGATACAGTCGAAAAACCCCCCTTCAATACGAGAACTCAACACCACTGTTGAATACAATCCACACCAACACTTATCTAACCTATCCAACCTATACCACCACACCACCTCCTATTACACCGCTAACAACGTCGGAGTAACATAACATACAAGGGGTAACTGGATAGTTGTTACCCACTTCCCTGACAACTAGGTTAATGCATTCGCCTGTTACCAGCCGCGGATCATTGAGCAAACATCAGAGTGACTGATTCAAAGGAAAAACTAATCAATTTGTGGTGACAGTTTATGAATTTTTATACTGAGATAAGAAACTAGTTGATATTACAATCTATTGAATTTATTTAGTTAATTTCCGTAACTTCAAAAGCAAATACTTTTACAAATTCGACAAAACTCGAGCATTCAAATCAAATGCTTAGACCTTAGAATATGGCCTGCTCTCCCAACTCTTGACCAGCCATGCCTTCTCTAAGGACCTTTTGAAAGAAATCTTCCAAAGTATCCTTTCCGTAACTTGGAGTATTATCGGCGTCATACTCACCAGTCTCAGGATCCAAAACCAGCATACTTTCAGCAGCATAATACCGTCCTATTTTTCCAAACTCTACCGCGTCTTCAAGCGAAGGGAATACCTTTGCTACGAAATCAAGGACACCAATGGCGAAATCCATGATCTCAATAGGCACTTTGATGAACTTAGGTTCTTTTCCTAGCATACTAAACAACATCTCCCCTTGTTCTAATGGTGTTACCGCCTTCCCTGGCCCACCAATGGGCAAAACCCGATTCCTCTTATCTTCATCCAAGACGGAATCAACAATAAACGAGGCTAAATCAGGCTCGCTAATCGGTTTACAAGCACACATCTTCCCATCCCCAAACATAATATAAGGTTTCCCATCTTTCACTAGCTCAACTTGACCTCCTAAACTCTTAAAAAACGCGGTAGGCCTAACAATACTATAACTAAACCCGTCATCCTCCTCCGCTTCCTTAATCAATTCCGCCTCAAATTTCAATTTAGCGCGCTGAAACTCCAAAAGAGGCTTCTGCACACAAATTGCAGACAGTAACACAAAATGCTGTGCCCCAAATTTCTTTCCTGCAACAAGACTATTCTTAGTCGCCTCGTAATCAATCAACCATGAGTCCTTAATACCGCCACTACGACTCGCAAGACATGACACAACAACATCAATGCCAATACCCAAATCCTGTAAACTCTTTTCCAAAACACCCAAATCAGAAACATCAGAAAAACACACATTTGCACCAGTTAACTGTGAAACAGTCTCATCTTTCCCATATTTACCCTTAATCCCACTTTTTTCTCGAGCAATTGCGATCACATTGAACCCTCTCTTAATCAATTCTTTTACAACAAATTTCCCAATATACCCAGTTGAACCAACAACTAAAACATTAACATCCTGTGGTTTTTTTGCTCTAAAGTTCTGATCTTTGCTACTTTTTTCTACAGTTACAGTATTACTAGCATAAACAGGATTAACTAACTTAATAATTTTGCTAAATTTAATGGAATTTGATAATGGGTTCACCTGAAATTTGCAGAAAGATGAAGAATTTCTGCTGAAATGTTGAGAATGCTTGGGTATGTTGAGAGTGAAGCTACCACAAGTTAAGGAAATTGACATTTTTAATTCTCAGTTTGTCTCTTTTTTAGAACAGAGGTGTGGAATTATTAGGAGAACTGAAGGTGTGAGTATTGGTGGCAGAAAGTATAGAGATTGACTGGTTGGTTCATATTGATTTTGGGGGATTCAAACTTTACTGGATTTCTTGCCATACTTGCAACATTGGGTGATGGATGGGTCCTACCTTGGAGATTTAGTTGTTCACAAATTATTATTTCAGACGGATATGACCGTCTTAAACAAAAAATTTGTGAAAAATGAACGGGTAAGATAGATGAGACAAAAAATAGAACGTCTAAGGAATGATAAAAACTTGTCTCATCTATCTATATGACTATATGGGAATTGGGATAGTACTTGTCTACTTAAGCGGGATATAACTGTCTTAAGCAAGACCAAGTGATATTTGTTTGGAAATTTTTTACAACATACTCCTACATTCAACACCCTAAATTATGATAATTTTCTAAATAGTCTTGATAATCAACCAAAAAAAAAAGTCCTTAGAACGGAGTCACTTTGAAACTATTTCTCAAAAATGGGTTTACAGGGTCGATTTTGCGAAAAATTGGTTTGGAACAAAGTTGTTGGTTGGGTCAGCGGTTTTTCTAACATGTGCTCTCAAGGCACACATTAAGAACCTTGATTAAGAAACAATAATAATATACCTTCAAAGTATCAACTCATTTATACCATAGTTACCGAACATTCTTCTAATTCTTTCTTTAATCAAGTTCTTAATGTGTGCCTTTAGAGCGCACCTTTGAAATTACGATAAACGAAACCTAATTTCATAAACATGTTTCAAATATTGTGTCAAATAAAACCAATCACTAGAAAATCATGAACCAGATTAGTGAAGAAGTATTTGTCAAACTAGCCAGTTTTACAATGTTCTTGTGCAAGACCGTCTTACATAAGTAGTATTCCATAACACTACCAATAAGAATGATCTTATAAGCCACCTCATTGCTTTATGAGCAGGGTAACAATAGATACCAACATTGCCAAGAGACTGATATATACAAACAAAAACAATCTAATTTCTACAAACCTGTCAATACTCTCAACAAACAATCTAGAGATAATACCTTGCATGACAAATGATACCTAAATTCTAAGGACAAAAATATATCACAAAACTAAGATCAACTATGAAATACAAATACATATGGGAAGGACGCGGGAATGGCGAAAAGAATGCTTTATCTGATAACAATTGACCCATATCTACTTGAGCATCATCTAAGAAAACCCGACACTGCTAACCACGAGGCTGGTTGGATTGTTTTATTGTTGAGATCGTTTTATAAGGATGAACTATCAGAGCATCTGGTGTTCATCGCGTCAATTTCACAAACAGGTTGTGAATTATTGTGCGATGCCTTTTCGCCCGCTTCCTTGTTGTTTGATGCAGTTGCATTTACTTGGTTCTCGTCTTTCTTTGCATTAAGAAACCGACCACCACATCCTCGCGCTCTTTTCAGTGCATGCAAATGTCGGGATTCATGCAAGTACGGCTGTAACATCAGAATTCGATGCAAGTCAGTCAGGAACATTATCAGTTCTCACTCTAACAATTCATCTTATTGACTACAACTCTACAAGTGTATAGATTCAATGACGGGAATTTTCATTGCATGCCAAAATGAAACAGATAACAAATCAGTCGTTAAGCCAACCTTTCGGTTCTTCTTGGCTTTGTTTTCTGATTCAGCTTTTGCGCGAGACTGCCTCCGTCGCAAAATGCCATGATATTGTTTCGCATTGACAAATATTGGCTCCTCAACTGCATCCGTTGTTAAGGGAAGTCCAGGTGGCTGGATTCCCATCAACTGAAGTTGTACCTAATTCACGAAAAGGGTGATTCCTTTGACACAGAAATGGCTCTCAGAAAAGCTAGTTCAGATAAATACTACTATATCTCATTGCCATAATCTCCATTTGTAATGCGACTTTGTGCGCGCTTCGATTGACCAAAAAAAAAAAAAA
Source organism: Silene latifolia (assembly GCF_048544455.1). Lineage (NCBI taxonomy): Eukaryota > Viridiplantae > Streptophyta > Magnoliopsida > Caryophyllales > Caryophyllaceae > Silene > Silene latifolia. Next base: position 8,021,159 of record NC_133533.1, on the reverse strand, counting down.
AATCTCCATTTGACGTAAATGGTCAAACCATGTCGACTTTCATCCAGAAATCTTCACAATATACAAGTTTCAAATTTCTGAAAATGATGATACAAAAAAGTTGGTTTTGATAAATCAAAATGACAAATTCTCATTGTATCCCTACATATATTTGAAGAAATTAATGATCAAAATTAGACATTGGTTGACCACAATCGCCAAATTACGTGGATTTTAAATTATCTTACCATTGGTTGTGGTGGATAATGTGGAGCAGGATATGCCTGGGGATCATATGGAGCAAACATGCTTCTACCATAAGGATCTGGATAAGGGTAAGCCGCTTGGCCCTGCAGCCAAAAATATCATACATGCGACAATACCAAGTCAAATATCAAATGGTTTCCGGAATAACTTTGCATGCCAGTAATCCAGTATCATCATTTGAGACGCAGATTTGTATCAGTTTATAGGAAAAGAAAAGACAAAAAGGTAATAGCTGTGACACATGGTGCAATAGCTAGTGACTTGAGAGATTTGTTCACATTTAGCATTGTATTATTGCCATCCCAAATTTGGGCTCAAAAATGACCACGTCGTAATTTACACTTAAGAGTCATCTTCCCTATCCAATACCTACAAGCTGCAGCTCAAATTTTGAAGCCGTATAATGCAAATTTCATTATGCTTCATTTGGAAACCGCATCTCTGGGATAACACAAGGGTAAGGTAGTCAACTAGTCATGGTATTAAATTACTACATCTGTGGCGGTTTTTTTTTCTTTTTTTTTTGTGCAAGGGAATCAAGGTAGTCATGCTGTTGCTGACATGGACGATGGCGAGGTCTATTATGACTGGTTTATTCAAGGTCGTATGAGCCACGTCAGTCCACTAGTGGGTTATATAAGGGCCTAAGATTGGTTGTAAGATTTTGGCCAATTATTGACCGCAATTATTATAAAAATTAAGAATCACATAAAAAGCTGATTCCCTTATATACCAGAAAATATTAGCATTGTAAATTTAAGAACATTATGCATTAGTTTCTAAAGGTGTGGGTCGCACCAAGAACGTGGTCCCTTTGAGAATTCAAGGTTCACCGTATAAGGATAGCTGGAAATGACACAAAAAGCCAAGTATTCTCTAAAGTCTGAACCGCAAAAAGCAAAGTATTCTCTCTTCAAAGATACACACAGATGAATATAAAAAATTACCCCGGTGATTTAACGAGATAAAAGTGGACTACTGAAGACTTGAAAAGTGAAGACTAGAGAAATGCCGATGTCTGTAGTTTTGGGACTACACTCATAACTCAGATCTTTAGTGAGGGGAGATAATTGTGAGAAAACTAAAAAAAAAAAAAAAGGCGACTTTTAAGATCTTGATAGGCCTTATAAGCTCCAGTTAGCTACAGGAATCGCATTTATTGAAAGAATCATTGGAATTTGAGATAATGGCCAGGAAGATTATATCGCTGTCAAGAATCCTCTTTCACCGAAGAATCCTCTTTTACATTTCTTCGTTGTTTGTTGTTAAACATGGAGTTATGAGAAGAGAATTAAGGCTATAGTCCACACGTCTTTATCCAGTTATAGAAAATTCTAGACTGATTATCTTTAAGAAACTACCAATAACAGCCAGTTGCATTTTTGTAAAAGAATCATACGTGCCTAGACAGGGAGTATTTAAGCAAAAAATGATTAGAGTTAAACTCTTCAAGAATCAAAGTAAGCTTAGTAAATTTCCACAATAGACTACTCCCTCCGTCGCGGTCAATTGTTGTCCTTTGGTTTTGGTACAAAGACCAAGGAAAGGGGGAGGGGTCAATTACTAAATGACAAGTGGACCGAATTGTGTGTGAATGATCAAATTGCTCATCAAGTTTATTCTTAAAATAGAAAGGACAACAATTGACCGAGACACCCAAAAATGGAATAGGACAACAAATGACCGGGACAGAGGGAGTATTTTACAATCTCCTTTTGAAACACTACTAGATGGAAGTAACAACAACTAAAGTGGTATTAGAAATATCAATGCTTGTGCTTTTATTCCGTTTTTGAACATCACTAACTAATATTCCGTACCATATAGTCGTCCACTCGTCCTTAAGTTGCAAACAAAAAGCAAATTAAGCATTGGTATTTATAACCCTACTTCATAACTCTTGTGCTATGAAAAGTCGGAAAATGAAGATTAGTAAAAAAAACTCTTTTGGCTGACTAGATAAATTAAGAGGCAAAGGTTAAAATATATGAGAGAAGTGAATGTTCGTAATTAAACTACAATGTTCCTGTTAGGATAGGCTAAACAGCATGCAGAATTTATATAACACGATGACAAAGAACCAGACTGTCCCAATGCCTCAAAGGCTCCTGTCCACGACAGGGAATATAGGAAATAAAAAGATAGACATATTTAGCTCAAAGAGTAAGTTTGTATGTACCATAGCTCCAAGATGGGGAAGAACCGGATATGGAAGACTTGAGGCTGTATGCAATCCTTCAGGAGCTCCCATAGTAGATGTAGAGTAACTGATAGATTCAGAGTGGCTCTGCTGATCATCAGCTTCACCGCTATCTGCATGATAAAATCCAACTTGCATTTAGATGGATAATAAATCTAAAATTTAAACCCGAGATAAAAATTATTCCCTTTGTTCCAACCAATAGTTCATTTTTGCTATTTAATCGAAGTTACACGCAAGTGGGGTACAGTATCCCACTCTCACTCATCGCAGCAAAAAGTTGCCTAAAAAGGAAATGTAAACTATCAGTATGGACGGACTGATACGGAATGCATAAACTATTGACTCAGGCATAAGGAGTATATGTAATTTGCTATGACATGAATATGAGATAAACACAACTTTCTTTCTCCATGATTCTCAACCATTGGATATGAGATGGTGCGTGGGCCGTGGGTAGGTGGGTCTGAAAGGTCTACACACACCTTAACTGCTTAACACACACCTTATTATAGACAAATCTGAGAGCCTCAATCAAACTACAACCAAAAGCATAAAAATGAACTCTGACCCGCAACCAACACCTTTATGTTTGATAGATTCCATCACATCATTTCTGTAGTAGCAAGAGTATAGGAAGTCCTCTAGGGGGACTATCATCACATAAATACATGCTCAAGCATCAACAAACTCACACACATACATCCTTTAAAACAGTGGCGAGGCCAGAATTTGAACTCAGCGGGGCGAACATGTAACAGCATAAAGTAAACATGAGAAAAGTTCGAAAATTTTATCTAAAAACTTCGAAATTTCCATCCTCCAGGGGAAAGCGGTTCTGCTAGCCCTCCGCTAGCGGCTCTGTCACTGGTTTAAAAAGGGTCATCACTCATCACAAGTCAGTTTTCCAAACTCGGCTGAAAATGCCCTTATCGATAAAAATCAGCCTGTAAAAACCGTCTCCGATTCAAACCCAAGTCAACCAGAGGTCAGAGCCTTGTTTCTGGTATGCCATTCACCATTGTCATCAAACTGTGACTATGCGAAATACTACACACGTATCCAATCTAATCTAATCTAATCTAATTCCGTATTCGATTCCAAAACACCACAAACTCCATTATCATCTTCTAAAAATATCCAAAATACTGACTTTCAACAAATGACAATTACCTGCAACCCCTAATCCTCAAATTCCTTATATTTCTCTAATTTTGATTAAAACAGCAACAAAACCAACAATTCTTTTCCCAAAATGAATCCAACAACACACAAAAAATAACCAATAACATGACATAAATTAAAATTCAGCAGAAACCCAGTTCAAAATTTGAATTAATAAGCAACATACCAGAACAATCATTTGCAGAAGAACTCATAGTTCAACACCCAGATAATAACTTTATGAATTGAACCTACAAAAACACAAAAAACCCAAATCAATACATAATTAAAGCAACAAACTTGATACAAATTAACAGAATTACAAGGGTTTTGAATTGAATTGAATTGAATTGAATTAAACCAACCTTTTAATTATATGTATCTACAGTAATAAACTAATAACAGTATGTGATTAAATTAGTATGTGGGAATTAAGGAAGAAAGTACTTCATAAGAGATGATTAATACTATAAGAAGTGAAGAAGGTGATGATGAAAGCATGAAAGAAAAGACAAGACACCTCATCAGAGACAAGAAAGAAGAAGATTGAAAAGTATTTGATAAATGAGTAAATTTAATAAGTGAATAAGTGGGTGTGTGTGTGGGGGTTTGTAGAGAGGGATGTGTATGTGGTGGTGAGTGATTTGTTGTGTTTGTACGTGCCCTATGTGATGATGTTGACCGGGTGGGATGTGTAATATGCACTCCAACTTTTTAGTCGACTATGTTAAATTAGTGTAAATTTATGGATTTCTCGGAAAGGTATTAGTTTAGTAGTTATGATTGAGTTTATTTACGGCTTGGCTTATAATTGGCTGGTTGAAATAGACTCGTGAAAGATGGCTAGGCTCTTCTGGACAGGCCTTGAATCAGTCTGTCTGATGAGGTGGATTGTATGGGTCGAGTCGGGCTGGTTCAGATTTTCCCATAACTCACCCCGTCATACCTATTTGTTTTACGAGCTTGGTGTGGGCAGGTGTAACTATCTTGCCCCTGAACCGACCCTGAGGTATTACAGGTTGAGGCGAGCTGCAGAAAGTCAGAAACATTGACTTGCCTGCATGGGTTGGCCAAGTCAGGCGAACTTGTGCAGTTGGCTAGGTCTAGTTAGAATGACATTGTTTCCATTTTCAGTGGATTCAAAGATCAATTATTCTTTGGTTCTGAATTTTGAGAAAACAAAGAAGAACGACACAGCAAAGTGATGACGCTTCTTTTATTGTGATATACTGTAGTAGTCATTCGATGCGAATCACGATGTAATTTCATATTGGATCATACGAAGTATGAAGCAACCTCTTTGTATCGGTGAGACAGGGTTAAGGTTGCATATACTTCTAATTCATTCTTACCCCGCAACATAATTTCATCTTCAATGAGGTCAAACGTTGGGTTTATGATAAAAAGCTCTTACTTTTGTTAGGTTGTCTCGAAGGTTTATGTTTGTAATGTTGACTCTTATTATCAACCAACAGTTATTCTCGTCTAATTATTAAAAAAAAAAAAAAAAAATTAGCTCCCTACATATCGTTCATTTGATATCACAAACATAACTCAATAACTATTATGTAATTGACTTATTTACTTGTATATTACTAAACCAAACTCATCTAATCCATTTATAACTTGCGAAAACCATTAGTCATCGAACCTATTTAGCACAACAAACCTATTTAACTTAATTTAAACCCATTTAAATTCTTATTTAGGTAAATTGTTTTCCAAATTGGTTCCATTTTTCAATTCAAAAGTTTTCAGACCGAATCTTATATAAAAAAAAATAATTTTACTTCAAAACATTATTCCCTAAAATTAGAAACTAAAATGACCAAAATTTATCATGTAATAATTTCAAATTTATGTATCATTCATTCTTTCATTCTTTCCTGATTCTATATATGTTCAAGTTAGAATTTAAAGGTCATTGCAAGTCAATGTCAGAATCTTCAATTACTTCTAGCTTTGCGATTTACCTAATATTAACACTCCGCTAAATAAGACTCCGCTACAAAAATGTACTGACTAGTGACCACAATCCACCACTAGAGGCAAAAGTGCCGACTCACACAAGATAAACGTTTATGGTTCAATTTTCCAGCTAATTGTCCCCAACTTTGATTTTGCCTTAATTTTAAATAACGAAAAACAAGTCTTCCTATTTTCTTCCGATCCACATTTGTAAACCAAATAAAGAACCTTAATCACTCAATAGTCTTCTCCTTTCCCACCCTCCAAATTCCCAATCAAAATATTCTAAATTATAAAAATTCTAAATGTAAATATAAATCTTTTTTTTTTTTTTTGGTGCAAATGTAAATGTAAATAGCCAAGAAAATACTTCGTAACCCCTAACACAAAATTCAAATATTAACGGCTACTATACTCATTTCCCTCTTCCTCACAAATTATCATCATCATCATCTTCTTCTTCTTCTTCCATTACCAAAAACCAATTTAATTTCTCATTTCAGTATATATTAATACTAATAATCAAAGACTAACATTCTTAATCTTGAAAATTCAAAACTTGTTAAATTGTTCAGTAAAATTTCCTGAAAAAAAAAAATGAGGACAGATCAAAATTCCGAGAAGAACTTGCCAAGAAACGAGTTTTACACTCCGCCGCCGATATCGAAACAAAGAAATTCATTCACATCAAAGACATGGATGTCAGAGAAGAAACCATTATACCCTGATGTTTATCATGTTATTCATAAAGTTCCTCATGGAAATTCTCCTTATGTCAAAGCCAAGCATGTGCAGGTCCATAAATTTTCTCTGTTAATTTTGATAATTTCTGTTTGATTATTTCTGGGTTTTAATTGTTTGGAAATTTGAGTTGTTTTGTAATCTGGGTTTTGAATAAAGTTGAGTTCTTGTGATTAAATTTGTTGTTGTTTAGGGATTTTTATTGTTCTTTTGTTTGATCATTTAGGCTGCGTACATCCGACTCCCCTTACCCCGCAATTTACGAGGGTTCTTGACTTCTGGTTCGTTTGTTTGATCATTTTAGGGTTTCAATTGTTAGAACCTTAAGATTTTGTTTTAGGGTTTTGATGGAATTTTCTTGATTTTATCTGCATTTTTGTGGGTTTTTGAGTTCTTGTGATTAAATTTGTTGATTTCTATAGACTTTTTAGTAATTTTGTTTGATCATTTGTGGGTTTCAAATTTCAATTGTTGGAAATTTTAGTTTTTTTTAGGGTTTTGCTGGAATTTTTTTGAATTGAATTGCATGTTTGTGGATTTTGATTAAATTTCAGTTCTTGTGATCATACTTATTGTTGCCCAATTTGATCATTTGATGATAATTATAAAAAATTTACGCTACTTACTTATTGTCGATTTTCTTGAATTTTCATGTATTCTTGATTTTGTTTTTGCGATTTTGTTTGTTCTTTAGATGGTAGAGAAAGATCCAGGAAAGGCGGTATCATTGTTCTGGAATGCTATAAACTCTGGTGATCGGGTTGACAGTGCTTTAAAGGATATGGCCGCGGTGATGAAACAGTTAAATCGGCCAGATGAGGCAATTGAGGCTATTAGATCATTTCGCCATCTCTGCCCTGCCGATTCTCAAGAATCCATTGATAATGTCTTAGTGGAACTATATAAGGTATGTACTTTATTCTGAAAAAAAGTTGCATTCTGTACATTTTTGAATGCAAAAAATGTTGATAATTTTATGTACTTTGTTCATCAGAGGTCAGGTAGGCTAGAGGAGGAGATTGAGGTTCTTCTTCTCAAATTAAAGCGTGTTGAAGAAGTGAATTGTTTTGGTGGGATGACTATAAGAATGGGACGATCCCATGGAAAGCGCATTCCTGTACGACCTCAACAAGAGTATGCAAGGTTGTGTTATGTTTTACATGAGCTCATTATAACCTTCTTAATATCAATATTTTTGCCTCGTCTGAGTCGCTTTCATAATTTTTGCAGGCTGTTGGGGAACTTGGCATGGGCTTATTTGCAGTTAAATGAATACAGAAGCGCTGAAGAGTACTACAGGTAAGCTAAAACACTGATTCAGAGTCGCTACATTTTCCTTATCGAGACAATTCAAATCAGTTAACGACATTTCTAAATCTTCTCTGAAATGTTTTTGATTGCATGTGTGTATCACGCTTGGCTATGTTTTTTTAAGCCAAAAACAGTAGTCTTTTCATAGTATATAGCCTGATTTTGCGCATATTTGAACGTCTAATTGTGCAGGAAAGCGCTATATTTCCTTATCGAGACATTCAAATCAGTTCACGAAATTTCCAAATCTTCTCTGAAATGTTTGCCAGAAACAGTAGTTTTTTCATAGTATACAGCCTGATTTTGCGCATATTTGAACGTCTAATTGTGCAGGAAAGCGCTATATTTACTTATCGAGACATTCAAATCAGTTCACGAAATTTCCAAATCTTCTCTGAAATGTTTATCAGAAACAGTAGTCTTTTCATAGTATACAGCCTGATTTTGCGCATATTTGAACGTCTTGCAGTGAAATTTAGGTTAACACATGAACTGTATTAATTGTGCAGGAAAGCGCTATCAATTGAGCCAGACAGGAACAAGCAATGCAATCTAGCAGTTTGCCTGATGTGCATGAACAACATTACCGAAGCCAAATTCCTGCTACAAAGTATACAGTCATCGGCCCCTGAAGGAAAAATGGACGAGACATATGCCAAGGCGTATGAGCGCGCAGTAGAGCTGTTATCTGAAATCGAGTCTCATCCATTCGACAACAAAGAGAACAACTCTACAAATACCAGTGTCTTTGCCTTCTCACCCTACAAAAAAGACCCTTTTTCATGGCAAAGTCTCGGGAAAACTCCACCAATTCCAGATCGAAGACAGCTTAAGAGTCCGATGACACAGCCTAAGAGAGATGCCAGGTGGACCCCACCGATTCCTGCAGGAAAATTTCTTGTTAGTCCATTCACTCAGCCTAGAACAGGTTCAAGATTGCCGGATACTGATGATTGGAGAAAAGGGCCCCACAGGAACGAGCCTATAAGTCATTTTCCACGGAGATTGCAGTTTGGAGACCCTGCAGAACTAAGAACCAGCACGAAAGAGAACATATCCGAAACTGACTGGGTCGAGAATGGACTGAATTTGGCAGCATATGAAGGTAAGAAGAGTTGGGCTGATATAGCCGAAGAAGAAGAAGAAGCAGAACGACAGCAACAGCAAGAAAAGAGAAGACTGGATGTTTTCAGGGAGTTAGCTCCAGCGAACCCGAAAGCTTGAATATACATACATTACTGTGCCCTATAGTTCAGCAATACTTGAATGCTGTAGCAGTGTGCATTTGTCGATGATTTGTCGGGTTTTGTGTTCATAAGTTCAATGAATTCCATTCTTTGTTGTAAGTAAACTCAATGTGCATCTCGTCATTGTTTGTAAATGAGGTTGGTTAGACTATATTATAGTTACTCTAAACGATTTGAGGCGATGATTAATATCGTTGAAGAAGAGTGCATCTTCTTAGCTAATACTCCGTTCTCTGTAAGATTCGCGTCAAAACAAATTATTCGATAAAGTCCATTGGCCTAGAGTCGACAATGGTGAGCTACGAGCAGTCGAGAATATTGTATAACATACTCGACCTGAGATTAAATAGGTACAACCTATTTATATGGTTGAGGCGTAGTAATTGGATCTTATACCTTAATACAGTCAAATGTGGATAAACATACAGCCACACAGGACATTGTTAATTGTGTGGTAAGGAGGCTCCCAGGAATCGAACTTGAGACCTTAGGGTGAGCAAACACCCATACCATATTGTAAGACCATCACAACCAAAACCGTAATTTACTAAAAATCTAAAATATATACGCGATTATATGTATGTATATGTAACATGTTGAAGAAAGCCAAGTACGCTATCAAACTTCAGAGAAGTGATTTTTGTATATGAGATTATGAGCTATGGTTTTGAAGTATTATTATTATTATTATTATTATTATTGAGAACACATTCGCGAAATTGATCGCTCACTCCAAGGTCCATTTGCATTTGAACAAACTAGTTGAATGCCTAGTAGTTTACTCCCTTGGTCTCAACTATTTGTTTACCTCTAATTAAGGCTCTGTTTGGCAAATAGCAGTAGCAGATTTATAATAGCAGATAACGTTGGTAGAACACGGTTAGCAGATTTTAGTAGCAGGTTTGACTAGCAGATTTAAGAAAAGTTGTTTGGGAATTAGCAGAGATTATAGGACAATTATACTATTTTCATGTATAGATTGAATATGCTGCTATTAGCAGCATATTCAAAAACAGTAGATTCCGGCTAATATGCTATCAAAATATATATGTCATTTACCAAACACATCAAATTAGTAGATTGATTGGTCAACATACGGAGTACTATTTAGGTCGAAATCTACTAATTTCAGTCAATATGCTGTTTACCAAACAACGCCTAAAACAAATAATATAAAAGGTAAATAAATAAAGGAGTCATAATTGTGCATGCATGCATATATGGCTTTGGTGGTCGATCAATATAAAACCAAGTTAACCAAATGATAGTCTATCGTTGCATGGCGTTGTTACTTAATTATGTAATCTAGTCTTTCCACGACGTAAATGATTCCTGATCATTGCTATTTTCACTTTGTCATTCCTTATACCACCATGAGTCTGCATGCATATATAATCGGGGCGGGCGACTCAAGATTCAATTTGAAATGATCCGAATATATAACGAACCATACTCGATCTAAGGTTAATAGGTACAACCTGTTTATACAAGACCAAACCGGCAAACCAACAAAAAAAAATAATGTGATTAGTCTAAATCGATGATTCGATAATCAATTAGTTTAATAACGATAATAAATACGAAATGTAAATTATACTGAATATTTAATTTAATGAATGTTGACTGAAAACAAAAGGACCTTATGATACTCCAAACATGAACTATGGTTCTAATTTGAAAACACATGATGCAATGTTTTCAATACTTTTATGATTAGTCAAAAATCACTCTCTCTTTTAAACTGCCACACAAGGGCATGCATGAATTCACGGAGAAAATTGCTTGGGACACTGGATTTGTTGCAATCTGACGAAAACACCCCTATCATGATACTACACCATTTGGACTGGTTGTGGAAACTAAAGGCCAAAATTGTCAAACGACAAATAAATCCAGTGTCCCAGGTAATTTGCTCCGTGAAATTAGGGCTGTCCGCCACACAATGGTGATTTGTCCTAGAAATGACCCAAACCAAATCCCCAACCCAGAGGATGATATTGACAATAACAAAATTCAAGCCTAAAATCCGACTTGAAATTAACTTGAATGACTCGATATATGGCCACCTCTTATTCATAATAACGTTTATGAGTTGGGGAAGCTTAGCTAGTTCGGTAAACCTGGCAAACGGGTCAATCAAGTCGATTGGGTAAGTTTGGACAGGCTCATTTTCAGTGGTAATTCAGGCAAGACCTGATTAGGTCGGGTCATTTCATGTTCGGGACATTTTCGTGTCTATTATCATCAAGTTTCTTATGAATAAGAGACGACTTGCAACAATAATTTTCAGGTCGGGTCATATTGATCAAGGTCAATTCAAGTTACGTGTCAAACTCAGATCCTCTCAACTCTGGTGCGAATCGTGTTATTCAGGCCAGGTTATTTACCAAGTCTATACATAGATGGTTTTCTTAAATCTATCGGGTCGAAAACCCACAACAAGTAAGGATTCGAGTTCTCATCCAATCAATACCCTTTTCTCCCCAAATTTTCTTTAAAATAATTCAAGTCAAGTCCATCTAAATCCCTAAATCCCTAAACCTTGACCAAAGCTGAACAAACCTAGAATTTCATCAATATCCAAGATGACCTCTTCCTAGATTTTGGTATCTACAAGTCAAAGTGACAGAAATACACACAAAAGTGGTGGGATTGACCACTGATAGGCTAACGTTGCATTGCCAGTCTTCGTACTAGCTACTACATACCAGTATCTTTTACGAAGTATAAATCAAGGCACCTTTTTCTTAAGATTAAAATCTCTTCTCCCTAAATAATTACGGAGTACGGAGTATTATGTAAAATCGTCTTATAATAAAACAATCCTTTCATATGTAAAAACACGAGCAGATCGAGATATAAATAGACAAAAGACAATTATTATTGATAACAATAAATGAGTTTGACCTCACTTTATACCATAAAATGAATTTATTCTAAAACTTAACTTACTCTTTTATGTTTCCAGTTAAACTCTGTTCTTTTCGGTTTAATTTAGCACACTCTGTTTTTTTCGGTTTAATTTTAGCTCATTTTAGTTCATTTCTATTCATCTCAGCTAATTTCAATTCAGTTCAGCTTCATTCATCGCACTTCAGTTCAATTCAGCTCTATTATAACTAAAATGGATTAAGGGGGTGTTTGGTAAATAGCGGATTGACAAAACATAGCATATTTGGGACTTTTAGCATATTTGACCGGTCAATATGATATTTGGGGTGTTTGGTAAACAACATATTGGGATAGTAGATTGGGGCCGAATCTACTATTTTACAATATGTTGTTCCCCCAAGCATATTTTAAGAGTAGATTGGGAAAAAAATAAATTCACATTTTTACCCTTAGGAAAATATGACCTTACCTTTATTCCATAGTTAATTCATGTACTTACTTGTCATTTTACAAAAGATTGAGATAATTTGCTAATTTAAATCCGCTACTTACCAAACACCTTTAACAAAATCTGCTAATCAAATATACTAGTCAAACTTGTTAACAAAATCTGCTTTCACAATCTGCTTCTGCCAATATTAATCCGTTGTTTACCAAACATAGCCTAAGTATACTATACTATCTAGATACATGGGAAATTGTAGTATTCTTTTGTCTCATCTAAGCAAAATAAATACCAAGTAATACTTAACCTATTTTAGTTATAAAATGGATATCTCAGTCATAAACGTATTATTTACATTAAAATAATAGGTCTTGGTATAGATGGGTGGGGCGTATAAATAGGTAAAAACCTCTAATAAAACGGGTAGGGGGACAAAGTGGGGCACCCCCATGGCCCCATGTGCTTCCCACTTTATGGCAAATGGGTATTTTGTGAGGGGAAATGGTATCCGTCTATACGTATAGACGGATAATGTCCGTCTATAATGAAAATTTGTGACATTAAAAATACATAAATATAGAGATGATGAAGTAGTACAGTAATGAAACAGTGGATCTCAGCAATGCATAGGCAGAAGAAATCTCTACCCTCCTTTACTAAGCTACGTACTTTTAGGGAGCAGTGGATTAAATCAGTAGATTTAGATATGAACTTTTAGCTTTTGAAGATTCTTGATGATTTTAAGGAGAAAGACTTGTCATCATTGTATTTTTAATACATTATTAATTACATTTCTTCCAAAAGTTGCATTAAAATGTCCCACTGTACTCTAAACTTGAACCTTGAGATAGACCAATAGACTATCCTCGTGAATGTTACTGCCACTTTCATGTAAATCAACTTAATGTTCATTGTTTTTTTAGAATACTTTTTGTTAGATAAATAGGGTGGAAATAGCCGCGGTAAATTTAACGGCTAAAATTTAGGTGAAATTCGGTTTTAAAAATATTATTAAGAGCCATTTTGTAGGGGTTCCTTGTCTGAGGCTATGTTTTTTAAACTTCGATCATGTCACGTTTTTAAAAGAGTGGTTGACCTGATATACGTGGTTTGCATGCTATGATATATACTTACGAAGTTAGGAGTTTACTCAGTGCACACTGAAGATAGCGGTTGCGCGTTTTAGTCGATAAAATTAGGATAAATTGATAACGTCAATTAGGAAATCTATCATGTCACGGCGTCACGCGTTATGTATAGATCTCGCTAATTGATTTGACTAGAATAACTCTATTTGTGTTTGTAGATCTCGCTAATTGACTTGACTAAAATAACTCTATTTGTGTCCAAACAGAGATCTCGAATTTGTCCTGTAACTGAATGGACCCTACTCTATCCAATCTGACTCGTATTTTAATGTCTTATAGTAACCATAATCCTTAAATAACTTTATAACGATTCAATGACCAGAATTGAAATGATTCGATCCTACCTAATCTGACCTGAATTCTTACAAATCTAAAAGAACTCGATCCAAACTAATCCAATCCACACCCGACCGTATTTGATTGACCAGTTTGCCAAGCTAGTTATGTGAAAGTTTTGTAAAGGTTTTTTATTATTATAAATAACAAAGTACATTAATCTACAATTTTCAATATTTCATCTTAGTTTATGGAGTTACAACGTTTGCAAGTGATACTAGTTTTACATATGTAAGTAGATTGTAGATAACTAGGGTGAATTAAAAATTTACAGTTAGTCATGTAATTACATGATGAAGGAGGTACTAATTATTTCACTTAGTTTTAGACAATATAAAAAATTTATAAATTCATCAACTAATTTGTCAAGATAAAAATCATTGCATTTTAAAGAAGAAAAATGAAATAGCATCACTTTTTTAGTTTTAGTCAAAAAAAAAAAAATTATAAATTCATATATCAATGAATTTGTGATGACACAAATCAATGTAATTTAAAGAAGAATAATGAGATTTCGTTACCGATGGCACTGATTTCAGTGTCATACTCATAATAAATTATTCTATTAATATATAATTACATTATAAATATATTTTGTGTAAGGGTTTTTCTAACCTATGCCCATTGGGCATAGGTTAAGAAAGCAAAAAAAAACAAAGAATTTAATGATGTCTTTATGGAAAATTGTAATATACAATTACTTTTTTTTTCCTTAGGAAATTATTTAAATCTTTCTATTTTAACATTCTTAACCTATGCCCACTGGGCATAGGATAGAAAACCCGTTCATGTAATTAAGTATGATAATATTGACACCCATTACCACCCGATAACGTCATCTCATTTTTAAATAACAAATAACTATTTAATAAATTAAAAGACGGCGTCACCAGTTTTATTCAAGTAAGTGTCTCTTAGAACGGAGGTATCCCTCTTAAGATCAGATGAAAACGAGTCAAATATACTCCCACTTACCTTGAGATATGATCAATATTATAAAAAGCTGACCCGACCCAAAGAAGTCGACCTGAACCGCCCGAAACCCGAGCCGATAGAATCCGAAAGTTGGGTGAACCGAAGCCGACCCGATGTGAGACTGACAACCGAAACTACCTTCATTTCCCTAACCTAAATTGACCCAAACCGACCGATGACCCGGTATTAACTCAACCCAATTTTGACTTGATAATAAAATTAGTTTAATAATGGTCCAAATAAGATCGAATTTATATTCATCTTAATTTTTCAAGCTTAAAACTAAAATAAATACATTTCTAAATTGTTTGAACATGAATTTATACGAAATATGTTTATAACCTAACCTGGTAGTGACCCGAATTGAACCCGATTCGATTAGTCACCCGATTATGACGCGACCCGACAATGAATCGTAACCAACTTGAACCTGTTGTTGACCCGACACATCCGAACCCAATATGACTTACTCTCTTTGATCCGACCCATAATCGACCTGAGTGAGCCGATTATTACCACCTCTGCCTAGCCATTCTCAGTTGTCTCATCTATTATACCTAACCCGTTTTAAGTTTAAAACAAATATGACAATCTTACTAGAATTTTGTTCTATAAATTTGTGATGAATCGTAACCAACTCGAACCTGTTGTTGACCCGACACATCCGAACCCGATATGACTGACCCGCTTTGATCCTACTCATAATCGACTTGAGCGAGCCGATTGTCACCTCTGCCTAAGCATTCTCATTTGTCTCATATATCTATTATATTTAATCCGTTTTAATTTTAAGACAGATATTGTAATGTTAGGGTAATTTTGTTCTATATAATTTGGGATGAAAATGAAAGGAGATACAAAAAATGCAACAAGTGGTATGAAAAAGCTGCTAACATAAAAATGACAACATCCCTCTCTCCAGTCTCCCCTCTTCATTTATTCACCAAGGAAGAATAGCTTTGACTGAGATTTCATCATTCAACTTTGAATTGAACTAAAATACATGTCCCTACATTATATCCACATCAATATAATTTCTTACAAAAATAAAAGTACCCATAACATACACATTTCTTCCCATACATTCATTTCATTCTTCTTCATATTATTTCTTCAAAAAAAATAAAATTACCAAAATACCCTTATTGTTGTTGTTGTTACATGCATGGAAGAACAAGGAAAAATGGGTATGAGGGAGTATAGGAAAGGGAATTGGACAATTCAAGAAACAATGATATTAATAGAAGCAAAAAAAATGGATGATGAAAGAAGAAAATTAAGCAAAAAACAAGCTTATCATAATATTATTACTACTTCTCCAAGTAGTAATATTAATACGAGTACGAGTATGAGTATGAGTACGAAACCGGTGACGGAATTAAGGTGGAAATGGGTAGAAGAATATTGTTGGAGAAAAGGGTGTTTAAGGTCACAAAATCAATGTAATGATAAATGGGATAATTTAATGAGAGATTATAAGAAAATTAGGGATTTTTCTAGGAATTTATTAATTTCTAATAAAGGTGGTGATAATTATGATCAACATGAAGAAATTAGTGGTAATGTTAAGGTAAAGAGTTATTGGGAAATGGATAAGGTTGAAAGAAAAGATAAGGGTTTGCCTACAAATATGTTGCCTCAAATTTATCAAGCATTGTTTGATGTTGTTGAAAGTAGTGGGAGTGGTAGTGGTAGTGGTTGTACTACTCCTAGTAGTGTTGGTGTTGTTGCGGCGGTTGCGGTTGCGGGCCCGACTCAGTTTTTGCAGCTTCCGCCTCCGTCTCCACCGCCTCCGTTGCAGTTGCAAATGAGTCCGTTGCCGTTTTATTCTCCGCAATCACAAGTGCAAGTGCAACCGCAACCGCTACTTCAGGTGTTACCTACATTAGGTATGTATATATTCCATTATTTAATTTATTATCGCACTTTTATCTTCTCATTTGACTTTTTATGACCAAAGTTATAGAGTTTTTTAATTGTAAAAGTCTCATGGATGTACATTTTCATCGTTCCTAAGTCATTTTCTTACGTTTATTCAAATTACGTGAAAAAAACAATTTGAAAAGGGCATAATAAGGAATTTGAGCTAATGTTACTTGATGTTTTCATGTCTATTTTGACTTAATATTATTTGTTTTATTTTTTGTTTAGCTAAACTCACAATTAACAATGCTAATATAATTATTTACTTGATTTTGGACGCATGATTTCACTTGTCAAATTAAACCTAATTCTAATTTATACTATGATTTTTCGGTTTATTTGATTTATTCATCATATTTAATTAATTAGTGGTAAAACTAAGTTTAAAACAATAAAATGATCATTAATTAATTAATGGTTAACAATCATAATACATTGGATCGCTATGAAACTTATGCTAAATCATGATCATATATATTCATAACAAGTGAATAATCCTAGTATATTATACTCAGTATATTCTTGTGTGGCTTATGCAGTTGTACTTAAGTATGATCATCACACACACTGTAAATTTTAAGACGGAAATGCCCGTCTTAAATTTAAATATGAAACATAATGTAAATTGTCAATATTTGTTTAAGAGAGATTAACTGATTAATATAATTATTGTCAAAATCATACTAACAAAAATTTGGTGGATTAATTAGAATTAGAAGCAAGTGAACAATCACAACCGGAATCATCAGCAAAGAGAAGACGGAAAGAAGAAAGAGTAATAATAGAAGCATCCGTACCAGAAGGAACAAGTACGGATGCTCCAACAACAACAACTACTACTACGACTACAACACCACCAACGTTACAAGACATAAGTTCGGCTATATGTAGGAGTGCTTCAATTATTTCCGAAGCGATCCAAGCTAATGAGCAAAATGAAGAGAGGAGACACAAAGAGATTATGCAAATTCATGAAACAAGATTAAGATTTGAAGAGTCTAGATTAGAGGTTACTAGACAAGGGTTTAATGGCTTAAATGATGCCATTAATAAGCTTGCTAATTCTATTCTTACTTGGGCTAATGCTTCCCATAGATCTCACCAAGGTCCTTAGATTAGGCTTGGTTTAAGAAATTGTGTCCCGACTCAATTGATGCTGACGGGTTTTGAACTTGGTATTGATATAGACGGGTTTTGAGTCTTGCTATAGAACCAGTCGATTACTCGGGATTTACTTATTGATTCCTAAGTATATCCGTGATTGTAAGTTGATTATCGATTTTCTTTAGGGTAAATAATTATTTTTATGATCTACGTAACCTTTAGTTTGTTTAGTAAGTACTCGTATTACTTACTGATTCCTAAATATTACCCGGGCTTACTTATTAATGCCTAAGCATTTCTTAGGAGCGTTTTAAATTTGAAACGGATAAAAAACAATCTTCAATACTCCTTATTAGTTACTACTCCGTACTAATCAGATATATGCATCTGTTGTTGTTTCAGATCTGTTTCATGCTTACTATCATCGTATATTAGTTGTTTAGTTATATGGGCAAGTGAAATATTGAGATTATTTTATATTAATTTAGTACAACAATTGTCAATTCAATCTTGAATCTTATGTTGAAATCATGGGATAGCTAGAAGAAACAAGTCAAAGAAATGTGAGTGGATTTGGGGAAATTAGATAGACGTGAAATATGGTCAATGCATGTCATTTGGTGGGATAGGTGCAGTGCAATATAAAAGGCTGCCATTTCTATTTAAGACAATTTAATGTCTTAGATCTTCTTTTTTGTTTCACAAAATCTTATTCAAGACTGTACGTATCCGTCACTTTGGAGTGACGGATACCATTTCTTCTCACAAGTGACCCAAATAGAGGAGAGAGGGAAGCACATGGGGGTGCCCCCACCTTATCCCCCCTATCCGTTTTGTGAGTGACATTACCCGTCCCCTGCTCCAACCCGTTTTCAGTAAGACTAACTGTTTTTGTTTATACACAATTTAAAAGAAAATATTTTTGCTTTTATTTGTGTGGTATATGAGTAGCATCATAAATTCTTATTTCAGATCGCCATATCCACGATCAGACAATACAATTTCCTCTCACAAAAAACTCATTTAGGGTGTGAGTGGGAAAGCACATGAGGGTGTCCCACCACTCATGTGCTTCTCACTTGCGAGAAGTCTTATTACGGTCTAAAATAATGCGGTCTGAATCAAGACGGATTGAAGTAGCATATATTTGTGATTACTGAATCACCAACCTAGATACTCCGTATCTTTAATTCAGAGAACGTAAGGAGGTCGACCTCCAAATATGTTCACCTATCTTTCATGGTTGATTGAGAATGTTTTTTCTTTTATAAAGGAGCAATTAGTTAGGTAATTTCAACGTTAACGAAATCTGAACCTAAATCATGAGTATCACCACGTATTATTACAAACATTGCAAATTATCTTAATCTTACTAGAGGACGACTTATTTTTCGAGTTTTGCCCTAGTGTTACCCATAGTCCCATACCTAGAGTTCAATGAATTGAAAGTTGTTCTTTTTAGTGACGACGGAACCCGCAGTCGCTATCTTTGGTGCGCACTGGGTAAACCCTCGAGTGTACGTGATAGCCTGCAAACCACGTATACCAGGTAAGCCACCCGAGGATGACAGACTCGAAGTCTATTAGTCGTAGACTCAGGCTAAGAATACATCACAAGATTTTGCTCTTGGGTAGGCTTGAACCCGAGTTTCTTGGGAATTTCACCCAAGTTTTAACCACTAGACTCCACCCTTGCAGTTGAAAGTTGTTTTTGCCCATTGTAGTTTGTCTTTGAATGGTCTTGATCACCTTTGATCTCGGTTGTCGCTCGATGTGAATACATTAGTAGCCCATCAATATCCTGATTAGCTGCATGTATATTGATACTACTTCCGTTTCAGTCAATAGCTTACACTTTCTTTATTTACTCCCACAATATAAAGTAAATGTAAACTATTCACTAGAACAGAGGGAGTATATGATTGTCAGTTGTCACCTCCCTAGCCCTCTAAGTTTATCTTGTTGATGAGTGGCCTCGCTAATTAACCAAGTGAGGTGAATCATTATGATAAAATGAGAAGGTTAATAAGTAGGAATGTCACTAAGATGAAAAAATGTAATATCAACGGTAGGGATATTACTTGGAGACTAAGGCTCCGTTTGGCACGATATTTCAGGTAGCTTATTTGACCAAAGTAGTTTATTTGACCAAAATTTCAGCTACCTGATTTTTTTGCAAGTGTTTGGCAAGTAGCTTATTTGATCAAATAAGTTACCTGAAATGAAATGCTACCTCAGGTAGCATTTGAGAAATCAGGTACCTGAAATGACTTATTTTCCATTTTTTACCCGTTTATTCTATAATATTAAATAATTTTCATGTCCTTTTACGTCATTTTACCAAAATCAGCTACCTTTTCAGCTAGTTTGCCAAACACTTTTTTATATAATCAGTTACCTTATGAGCTCCTAATTTTCAGCTACTTTATCAGTTCAGTTTTCAGCTACCTTTTCAGGTAGGATTGTAGAAATCTTATCAAAACTAATTATAAACAAAAGCGAATTTTACCAAAAAAAGTCAAATGCAACTGTATATAATAAGACGATATAATAAGGTGCCTTTATTAATGAAATAGTCACGGTATTTATAATACAATGACTGGGTAATATTCCTAGCATATTCCGGAGATATTATGATACCCATAATATTCTGATACCCATAATATTCTCCATTCTATCTTTTCCTATATTATCTCTAACAATATAATCTTAACATAATATATCTTTTCCTAGATTAAAATGTGAATATACAATGGATATGCTAATTACTATAAATATTTTTTTTTCCAATTTTCGACTTCATCCAAAAAGATAAGCTGAAATTTTTGAAAAAAATATTTTTTAAAAAAAGCTAAAATTTTTGGAGCTCATTGTTAGCATGCCAAGACCCATAACCAGCCCCATAACCAGCTAAGAGCCTCACTTATCCACATCCAATTATGATCGAAAGAAGCCAGCCACTCATTTGTTAACCTTTAATTAAAATATCCTATATAATGAATTAAAAGGATAAATAAATGAATGTGACGAATGAAGCACATAAAACATAATAACAATGCCTCAAGATTCAAGGAATGACAAAGTAAAATAGTGGAGTAATTATGATGAAGAATCATCTGCGTCGTGGAAAGACTAGATTAAATAATTACTAGTAACATCATGGTCCATGCATGCAAATTCCAAATCTTATGATACAAATTACTCCCATGCAACGATACTAATCATCATTTGTTTAGCTTGGTTAACGTGAACCAAACCATGCATGCAAATCGCAAAATCGCAAAGGAATAGCAAATCTTATGACATGCTAGTATACTAACCTAGCTAATAATTAGCAACATAAACCAATAACATTATTTGTGGCTTAATAATTCCAAAGCGTCTTGCTTGTGACGGGCTAATCCCGTTACAAGCTGAAGACCTCTCACAAAAAGGGAGAGGGTACAAGGTGGGGCACTCCCACGTGCTTCCCCACTCACCTCTCATGAGTATTTTATGAGAGAAAATGGTATCCGTCACAAGCTTGTGACGGATATCGCCGTCTTCAATGAGATTTTGTGTAATAATTCAGTCAGTCAATGTGCCTGTTGCTTTCATAAATAGTTAAAAGAAAACTATCAAATCTTATAATTGGATTTTCCAATCAGCACATAATTGATAGAAGATCAATTTTTGAGATGTATCATTTTCGTTTCATTCATCTGTTATACGGGTATCTTTTATTATCTGTCGATAAATAAATAATTTGAACGGATAGAATACAAAATTGCTGTATGAATTTAAGTTTAAAACAAATTCTTAAGAATCATGCTAACATTTGGTTCATTTGTTGTCACAATTTCGTGTAAGTTGTAAAATCATGTTATACAACTAGTTTAGATCCCCTGCAAATGTACGGTTCTTTTACATTGTAAATATATAGAGAAATTAACGTTTAGCAATTTAACATTAAATTTAATATAATAATTTAGAATTATTAATGAATAATATTAAGAGATAAAAGTTACATTAATTTCTATGTTTTTTTTGTATGAAGAGGTAAAAAAATTCAACAAAAAAAAGAGGTAAAAAATACCAATTACTGAAGAGGTAAAAATTACAGTAACTTTTTAAATTTAAATTTGTAGTCTTCAATTCTAAAATATTAAATACATTTATGGTTAAAATTTGATAATAAATATTAATAAAATATATAGGAGTTTGACAGTTTATATAATATAATACCAATAGCGAATCTAGAAAAAATTCTTTCTGGGTGCTGATTAATATTTAAAATTTATTAATGTGTAAATGGATGAGCTCAATACTTTCTAATAAAGCTCTTATTCTTTAACATAAAGCTCGGATACTTTATCACAAAGCTCAGATTCTACACCATACAACATATACAACTGGTTGTATAATCCATGAATTGGCAAGCATATCCATAAACGTTAGGCCCAATTTATAGGTTAAAAATGATTTGAGCGGGAAAATCTCTAAACTCGCCTATTTTTTCAGTAAGTAGGGGTTGATAATAAAATTATTAATTATCAAGATTTTATGCATAAATATTACTCATAAATATATGTGTTTAATATTTTAATCATCAACTACAGTAGTTCTCGTGCTATAACACGTTATTTTTTAGATTTTTTATTTATAAAGACGTAAATTTAATTATTTGCATAAATAAAGTGTACTGTATAAATTAAGTGTATTTTTAATTTAATGTTATAATTTACTAAATATAATACAGAAAGAGATAGAAAAAAGACAATTTACTAAGATTAGAAGACACTTTAAGTTAAGCTATTTTTTGTCTTAACTTATGATTATTATTATTAAAAATAATCTTATAATTATTATCTGCAACTAATTTAGGACATTAATAATAAATTAAGCTAGATAGAAAATGTAATTAAAACGATTTACAAATTATTAAATTGCTATTATTTAACTCCATTAGAAATTTAATAATAAAATCAACTATATTGATAATATTTCATATAGTTTTAACCCGAATAAAATTATGTTTACTCAAAATATATTAATGTTATTTTAAAAATAATATTATATTGCTGTATCCACTAAAAACATCAACATTTACGGATGATGATGTTAAAAAATCAGATAAGATAAATGATTATAATCATAATAGTTGTTATTTGAGTTTTTATGCAAAATAATTTGACATCTCATTAATTTCATTTCACCTCATAACATTTTAATTTTAGAAAAAATAATTGATCAACAAAACAAATCGAAATAATTGGGTAATGTCATGAAATGTGTATTTTAATGATTTTATATTCTAATTCTCAAACCATATTTTATTTCAATTAAAAAGATTATATTTTAGAGTTTAATGAAAAGATTATAGTTTAATGTAAAGATAATGGTTTAATGAAAGAAAAATTTATTTGTTTCCTTAATTAAGTAAGTGACCTTGGAGGGAAAACTTTTCATAATTTTTATTCTCTTAGTATATAGGGAGATTATGTAGTATGTTACTCATAAATACTCCCTCCTATTCACAATAAACCCCCCATTTCATTTTGGCACAAATATTAAGGAAACACACTACCCCACCATATAATTAAATTTGGACCACACAAATACACCACCCCACCATATAATTAAATTTGAACCACACAAACATTTACCAAAAAAGGAAATAGGGAAGTTATTGTGAATAGACGAAAAAGGAAATAGGGAAGTTTATTGCGAATAGGAGGAAGTATAAGATTACGATCAACTTCTGCTAATTCAATCCTACCTACTCTATCGATTCAAAGTAAAAACCCTAACGATATTGATACTCCGTATCTATTATGTCAAAAGGTAAGTAGTAGTATTACGATAAGTTTATCATGAGACGGTCTTATACGGGAATATTAAGAATGAGTGATTGTCATATAGTGAGAAATTGGCCAGCTAAGGAAGGTACAAAATGGCGCAGTAAGCACTAAGCAGCACAGAAGTCAGTTTGACTAGCTATTAGTGTTGACTAAATGGACCCCACACACTCTCACCCTGCTCATGTGACCCTGACCTGTTGCTTTCTTTCTTTCTTTCTTTTTTGGATTTCCCTTTTCCTTCCTTATTACTGTTGTCACCCTGCTATTATTCCATCTTTCTGCTTCAATTTATGGTCATCATTTAGGGGAACATATAAGGTGGAGCTAGACGGGGGCCGGTAGAAGCGATCACCCTTATTGAATAACAATTGGTCTCCCTTGTGACGAGTTTACATTTGTGGCGGATATTTTGTGAGATAAAATGGTAACAAAATGAGTTAGTGGAGAAAGGGGACCACATGAATAGTGTTGCAGAGAGAGAAAAAGTGGATACTTTGTGAGGTAAAATGGTATCCGTCACTCAAGAGTGACGGATATGTGCCATCACAAACAAGAATCTGTGATTGAATAATGAAAAGAAAAAAGAAATTTACCTAGTTTACCCCGTCACGTTAGTAGTTCGCCTCTACTGAAGCTTTTGTCCCCCTAACGTCAAATCCGGACTTTGCAACTGGTAAAACCGACTAAACTTAAACAGTACCCGTATCCAAATACATGTATTTGGATTTGACCTAAACTATGAGTAGAACCAATTGGCTCGAGTTACATGTAGATTTGGATACAGCCGCGACATACCCAACTAGAAATGATTCAACCCGAACAGTGAATTCAAATAATCCGTTTGCTAGCTCTAGTCTTAGGTAGGAAATAGTGTATGTTAATGTTAGTCTTAGTAAAGTAAATTTGGAGCTCGAGCTCAGATTGGGTCGTTATCAGTTTGCTAGCTCTAACCATGATTATAGTACCTTGGAGCTCGAGCTCAGATTGAGTCGTTATCAGTTCAGACAAGTCACAAGACAGATTAGAAGACGATGTTCATCAAATCGTACACGATTACTGATAAACTGCGAACTAGCTTAGATATAAGTACATAACCCATCAAATCGTCTTCGTCAGGCTAAAACATGTCCTAGGGTTCTGATACATCAATCTTAACCACTACGCAAATCCCTCTCATGAGAAGAAAGATATACAGAGTACTAATGTTTATGTCGGACAAGATTCCGACATTATGTATCAATTATTAAAATTTTAGAGATCTTGAGTTCAAATAAGACTAAAAGGGATCCTTTCAAAAGGTAAGGATCCCTTAAATCTAAAGACACCATACCTGAAACACAATTAGATTCACAGCTGAAAAGTTCACTCAGCTGGATTTTCGGTAGTAGCAGCATTCCATTCCCACACAGTTTTGTAATGGTGATCCACCTCGACAGTCGGTCCAGATACTTCAACGGACGAGTCATTGCGAATCCTGAAGACCGCTATCTGAGAAGCGTATCCGGGTTCCGACCCATCTCCTCCTACACCACCAAATTCGACACTGTAATTGTGTCTCAAAGCCAAGGCAGTCGCCCATTGATTAAACTGTTGCCTTGTCCACTCAAACTTGTGGTCATGGTTTCGAAATTTACACGGTTGGGCTCCGCCCTTCTCGTCCGGGTCCTCCTCTTGGGTTGCTAGATTGGACTTTTGCATGATAATGTTGTATTCGTAGTTTGGGGTTGAAACAATCAGCAACTTGGGACGGAATAATGACAGAGCAACATCACCAAATAAGCATGCTTGGTCTTCCTCCATATGCTCGATTACCTGACGTTCGTTTTCCAATACATCAACATGGCAAGAAGTCGTGAATCGCTACATTGCCAAACTAAAACCAAACTCAAGCAAATCGAAAGACAAACCTCTAAGCATGCACCAACGTCAAATCCATACAAGCGGGAGTCAAATACAGTAATGCTCCCATCATACAGAGTAACGGATTCTATCCTTGACGTGGGCATTACAGTTTTCAGCTTCTCGAGTTTTGAATTAAGGACCTGCAACATTTAACAAACCAAATGAATGGGTAATTTTGTAGAAACCTGAGCTGTATATAACGTATGAGTGTATGACGTTGGAAAGAATGTCGACTCATCAAAATACTTACTTTGGCAGCACGAACGAGACCCTTCTGAGAAAGATCAACACCAACAATCTTTTCCAAGGAGCTTGGAATATCAATTAAGGAATCTACTAAACTTCCAGATCCACATCCAAAATCAATCTAAAACCAGAAAAGGAAATCAATAATTAGTTGTTGGAAATTCCATTAATTACTATCTCCATCCTAATTATATTGTCGCCATTTGACTTTAGTGGTCAAACAGACCAGTAAATTTTCATAAATCAAACATGACAAACTTTAATTTGGTCAAAATTGACATATGTTCCACCAATATTAAATGGGACAATAGATTCGGGATGGAGGTAGTATATTAAGACGTTGATTCATTCACGGGCTTAATAAGGGAGGAGGAACCATGTACCAAGCTAGCAGCCGAAAATTCTTTAATGTAATGCATTGCGAATTCCAAACGCTGCTTTGATAGTGGAGGACTAAAAAGTGCTTGCTCCATTCTGTCTTCGAATGGTTCAGTTACTTGCAGAAGACTTGTGGTGTATTCCAAGCAGCAAGGACCTAAATAGAAAAGGGAGATGTCAATAAAAATATACTCCATATAATCATGGAAGTTGGTAAAATTAACCCCTATGCATCTCGACCGTGTCAGTGAATTATAGCCCGTGATAGAGATAATAAATGATCATCATCCAACTTGATCAGCCAAAATCACTGACACGGTTGGATGATGATCATTTATTATCTCTATAAAAAAGCTAAAATTCAGTGGTATTTTAGTTTTTATAGTTATGATCATCATCTTGGGAGTGCAGGGGATTTTAGGTTTTTTTTACTATAAAAGCTAAAATCCCCAGCACTCCCATTAACTGTTTACATATGAACATAACTATCTTTAATGAAACGATAAAGCATGAGATAATCTTTGATAAACCACAAGGTTAACAAAAATTCAGTATATGATTCACGATTTCACGTTGTTCTTGAATGTTCAAGCAGGACAAGCTGCAAACAGCTTCGACGAGAGACCTACCTAATAGTTTAGTTACTTTAGTATGGTAAAATAGAAGTGACTCTATATCCCGTCAAGTCAAGATAAAATGAGGTTATTGATGTGGTAACTTTCCTTAAATGAGACGCCAAAATAACGGAACATATTAGGAGAGGCAGAACTCACTTGAGGACAAAAGAGAAAGGACTCTCTCATATTCAACAGCAGAAGCTAGGATAAATTCCTTCGGTGGCAAGCCCATATAAAAGCAAATGGATTGTCCCACGGTCATCTGTGTAACAGCTGATTCAATGTTAGAGATCACTGCTCCTGCCCCAATCTCAAATTCAAAATCGTCATTCTTCTCTAGCAATTCTCGGATTTCAGTTCCTTCTGAAACCAAGTATACAGTATAACTTATAGAGACAACAGATCCAATAGATGGTGATGATCCAGACACTTCCCCTTCCATTCTTGGATTTTTATTTATAAGGTCACTTTGTGGTTCTCGGTTCCTTTTCCGGCCTCCAATTACATCGCGAGGCTGCTGGGCTTCGTGCATCAGTTGACAGAAATAAAACTCTTTCACGAAGGAAGTCAAGTTGCAGTTGAGTTCATTACTAACACTAGATAAAGACAACTTCTCCAAATCTGCATTTGGTTGCTTGAAGTAAATGTTAAACCATAAAAGAGCTTTCAAAGAAGCATTCTGCATTGAATCCCCTTGTTTCTTGAAAGATTCTTCAGGAAAATATTCAAGAATTAATTCCTGGGTTTTAGAGAATATTTTAATATTGCATCTGAAAGTTTCTATTTCAGGTGAGGTCTGGCCATTTTCAGATTCATGCAACTCTTTGTCAGATTTCAAGGAGTTACAGACAAGAGTGAAAACCGGTTCCGACAGCCTGTGTTGGCGGCAGAATGCACATAGAAGATCTCTCGGTAAAGAGCCTCTCCAGTTTGTTTTAGTGGTAAATAGCTGAGGCAAATCGGCAGCAAGTATTGCATCTCTGGATAACTTGAAAATCCCATCAGGGGTTTTGCCAACAAGCATCCTGCCAATAAGAACATCGAAAATTGTTTTCAGCTGACTCAACAATCAAAGTTAGATATTATAGCATTGCCATCGAGATTTTCGACTTCACATATATATGTCGTCAAACGCAAAGCAAATTGTGACATTTTCAACTTCCCAAAAGAGCCATGCTCCATAAAACAAGTTCAGGAAAAAGGCAAAATCACTACGATAACTCGACAAGGCATCCCAATTAGAGAACTAAATACTTTGCACTTCTTATGATGCAAATAAATCCATAAGGAGATGAATAAATAACTAGCAGAATCAAAACTCCACGTGAAAGATTCTTCTATGAGTTCCAACTTCAATAGCGCGAAGACCAAAATAAGCAAGTTTCATATCTCTGATATCGGTAAAGTATGTACCGAAATACCAAATTCTATGTCTCTCTTCATGCTAGTAAGCCACTTACCAACAGTTATAGATCTCTTACTAATTTCTCACATTTCATGTGAGCAATATCGGCATTAATGAGCTTCCTATTGGGCCAACCATTTCAATTCTGAAACTCTGATTTAAAACCTGGCGAGTGGCGACTACATGTTTTGACTAGAAAAAAATAAGGATGCACAGTACCCCCTCCATCCTTAAATAACCCTCCTTTAGTATGCCATCTTTCTGCTCACAATGAGCTGTTAAAATGCAGACTCGCCCGGAGGCGGTCATGGTCATGAAATATCGGTATCACGAATCACGGTATCGCGGACATAACGTAATGGATCACGTTTGTGGCCGGAATTTTAAAAACCTTTACCAGACAAGTTACATTTTCCTTTCTTCTTCAAATATGAAATTGAGTTGATGTCCCATATTTTAGTCTATATTGTAGCTCTTATGCCCTAATTTCCCATCTTCCACATGCCTTGGGAAAATCTAGGGTACTAAACCAACGGGTAGACCTTCCAAGTTCAGCAAATACTACTTAAGAGTTAAGAACCACCTTATATAAGACTCGTTGTAAAAGGTTATACATAGACAGTGGACACATAGCAACAAACAAGCGCGATGACATACGCAATGTACATACAATAAAAATCATGACAAAAATATCTTACTGAACCAAGATAACAACATGCCGCAGGAAAATGACCTGAAATAGGAACGTACAGATACATCTTCATGGAACAGCTCAGCACCTCTCCATGTGTATCCCACAGAAGCTAAAATTACGTTGCCATAAACATGTTGGCCCAACAAGTAACTAGCACGTACATTAAAGGAACTATCAGAAGATACATCTTTTGCGCTATGGAATTCTGGATCTGAAATCAAATTTTTGGGTTCCAGAGCAGAAAAATACAATCTCATTTCAGAAGATGATTTGCCAATTGTCCTGCAAAATAATAGAATTATATATAAACAAATATATTTAGAACAGCATTCTCTTGCACCCAACTAGAAACAGTATTCAAGTGGCAAAGAACATTAAAAAATGCTAGCAGATTGTCTACACTTTATTTTACAAACTGATAATTCTTTGGTTTTAAATTATGATGCAATAAAGCAAAATGGTTCACTAAACTACTGTGCCATAAGCCCATATACCATTTATATGCTATTTCTCTATTCGTTTCAGGATCAATTATCTTTATCTTAGCAAGAGCGGGGGAGGGAGAGGGGCTGGAGGGTTTTCAGATAACCCTCAAAAAGTTACACAATGAAGCAGATCTAACAAATAATTTAAAATAATAATAATAATCTGCACATAACATTTCTGTGCGCAAAATGACAGCCAACTCACCTGGAGATGAGGACTTTTGAGGCATCAACAACACCGAGCTCTTGTGCAATAATATCCAGGTAATAAACTTCTGAACCCATATTCAGACTTAAGGAGACTACATCCTTATCAAGTGAAGGTGGAATATACACCGCCTTGGTAACTGTAACAGCCCCATTGGTTATATCTGACTCTTGATTGTCTAAAGATGGTATAACATCTGAAGGATAAGGCTCCTTCCTCTTAATCCAAAGCTCCTCCTCGGAAATAACAAGTTCTGATAATCTGGCAACAGCTCCTTTCACAATAGGGATAGACAATAAAGGATTTGCCTCAACCCTTGCATCAATGGATTTGCACAAGTTTACAAGCTTTGGATCACAAGAAATTACAGCGTATAAAGGAAGCAAGCCACAACGTTTGTCGTCTCTCCGTAACACTGCTTTTAAGTGACCACTCAATGGGTGAAGTGATGATAGAAACTAAAAATCAAAAGAAGGTAAGTACTGGTCATGATTAATGATCATATGAAGCATAACAAAAGATTGAATTTAAAGCTAAAGAGTCTTAGAGTCAAACACTAAACACATTTTGCTGAATGTTACTAAAAAAATAAACATGTCATATTTCCAATGGAGCCAAAGACTCATTACTCTTTGGTTATGGATTATAATGGAATAAATCAAAATGGCTCACTAAAGTGGCTGCTCTTCTTTCTTTTGTGAAGTAGCGGTCCTTCGATGCAGTTCTCGACGCAATTTTCATCTTGGGTCATTTGGAAACAGCCTCTTTGTGTTGCTAACACAAGGGTAAGGCTGCGTACATCCGACCCTCCCTTACCCCGCAATTTGCGGGAGCCATTGAGGCACTGGGGTAATGTTGTTAATGTTGTTGTTGTTGTTGTGTATATGACAAGGAACCTTTTACTGCTTAGAAGGATCTCTCCATCATTGGCTTAATAATATAAAAAATGTTGTCCGATAGGAGACCTTTTTACTTCATCAATGCAGTTTCTTGGGGCTCCTTGTTTTGGATTCCCAAACAAGTAAGTTCGCTTAAGAAGATTCAGTTATATGATATGCTGATGACAAGAAATATGCAAATATAATGTCCCTCGACAACGAGAGTCGAGAACCATATGAACGTGTAAGGAATTTTTCTCAAATCACTAATTGTACTTCATATCAAGATAATTTCACACATCATGTTTTACAAGGTACCTTGTTCCATGATCTTCTGCTCAATTATTCACTATTTTCTACTAGTAGACATCTTAATTATTGCAAGAATAAGACGAATTCTTACTTAACTTTCCTGTTACGTTTGCAAGTAAAAACTATATTTGATTAGTTTGTTTGGCTCAAGAACTCCCAAGATCTGCCAAGCTTCAGCTTTAGTCATATAAATCCACACGGAAGATCAAATGAACAAATTGCACGGGGAACACGACAATGTGAAATTTTTAGTGAGTCAAGGGTCGAGGTTTTTACTAATGCACCTGTTCCTAAAGAATATTCTGAGCGTAATAACCTTTATGAAATGCAAGCTCTATCTTGATGAACTACAACTAGCACGTAAGAATGAGTCAGATAAATGAAAGCAAAGTTCCTACAAAATAATTCGACAAAACAATAACAAGCAAAATGTTTAGCCATGTGATGGCTTCCAAAGGAACTTAGAGAAGGGAAATTGGAAACCAACCTCATTTGAAAACATATACGTAAGACGAGATACCAATTCATCCACAGCATCTGTCGGACTACTTGACTCAGAATCAATCCCAAGCTGCAAGAAGTGATGTTTATCAGAAATAACATAGCGGCATTAGCAATAACATTGAATTTTTGACAAGCCAGTGTCGCATGACTCGGATAAAATTGAAAAAGATCGCATGAGCATATGTTAATCTTTTGTTATCTAACCAAAATTGAACAGAATAAATAGGAAGTAGCACTCTGCAACTTAATTTTATATCTTCTTACTTATTACATCAAAATCCCAGTTCTATATTTTCAATTCTTACACAAATGACAAACATTCGTTCTTGCGGTATCTCTGCCAAGACAGATCCCAAGCGCGTGAACAAACATATGTACCAACTCATGACATTTTTTCAATTAAGCAATTTAGACAAAAATGCATCTATGTTGCTCTGACTCTGCGGCAACTCAAGTGTCGGATATCACAGTGTCCGAGTGTCTGATACCGTTATTTTCAGGGAGTTATCTAAAATGAAGTGTGGAAGTGTCGTGTTGTGTCACACACTTCAAGTGTACCACATGCAACACTCAACCAAAGCGAAGTATCGGAGTAACATAGAGTTGCACCACGGAGCAAGGTGGACTATATACACAGCCCAGAACCCAGACATGCAGTATCAATTCCAAAAATTACACTAAACATACACTATCAGCAAACAAGATAAACCCAAAAATCCAAAAGCAATCAACTTTGAACAGATATAAATATGCAAACAGAAAACAGAAAACACAGTAAACTATCATCAACCAAAGTCCACAAGATCACAATGCATGTTCAAAAAACTACTCCATACTATCATCAAACCAAAATGCATGAATTTTTCTGCAAACCCAATTAAAACATCTCAAAGTCATAACTACCCATCATATAAATTCGTCCAATGAGACCGTCTCATACAAGAATTCATTCGAGATACAACCACAATGCAAGAAATTATCTGCAGACAGAATGTAAGTAGGAAACCACAAGCATAAAATCATCCATTTTACCCACCAACCCACTAAAACATCCTGCGGATTCGTCCAATGAGACTGTCTCCTGCAAAAATTCGAGATACAACCACAATGCAAGAAATTATATGCAAACAGAAGGGAAGTAGGGAACCACAATAATCATGAATTCGCCCCATTTACCCACTAACCCACTAAAGCATTCTAAAAGTCATAAATACCCATCACACGGATTCGTCCAATGAGACCTTCTCATACAAGAATTCGAGATAAAACCACAATGCAAAAAGAACAATAAATTTACCCCATTTACCCACTAAAACCATCTCAAACTCAAAACTACAGTCAATTACCATCAACCAAAGGATACACAGATCACAATGCATGTTCAAAAAATTACTCCATACTAACATCAAACCAGAATGCAAGAACTTCTCAGCAAACTGAAGGGAAGTAGGGAATCAGAAGAATAAATTCACCCATTTACTCACTAAAAAAAATCTGTGAGTCATAACTACCCACTACACGGATTCGTCCAATGAGACCGTCTCATACAATAATTCGAGATACAATCACAATGCCAAAAAATTATCTGCAAACAGAAAGGAACTAGGGAACTACAAGAATAAAAAATTCACCCATTTACCCTCTAACCACTAAAAACTTATCAAAATCATAACTACCCATTACACGGATTCGTCTAATGAGACCGTCTCATACAAGAATTCGAGATACAACCACAAGAATAAAAAAAAATCCACTCATTTACCCACTAAAGTATTCTAAAAGTCATAACTACCCATCATACGGATACGTCCAATAAGACCGTCTCATACAATAATTCAACACAAACCACATTACCAAATCAAACAATTCCCACATTAAAATCATCAAAAAAGGTTTCACCTTTACTAAAGCCAACTGAGCAGCAGATTGTTGAGCATCTTTTTTCTTCTTACAAGGTTCAGAAACAACAGAAATGTCAGGAAGTTGTAAGAAACAGCGAAAAAGAGAAGGACCCTTTTGAGGAAGAGTTAAACCAGGACATAAAACATTTGAAGAAAGTTTTTCTTCAACTTCTTCGATTTTATAGCATGCTTTTGTGCCATATTTCTGGTGTATTATTGCTTTTGCTGTTAAAGTTTGCTTTTTTACTGCAACTGGTGGATTTTCAGTCTCCATTTTGAAGGAATTTGAGGTTTTTTTGGGGTGAAAAGATGAAGAAGAGAGAATCTTGGAGATGAGTAAACTGCAGACAACGTTTGGAAAGAGGGGACGGTTTGGGAGACTGTGAGAGGAATTTTCAGGTGTGTGACTGTGACTGACTAATTTATCACAAATTCTCATTGAAGACATGACATATCTGTCACAAGCTTGTGACGGATACCATTTTACCTCATAAAGTACCCACTTTTTCTCTTTCTCCAACACTATTCATGTGGTCCCCTTTCTCTACTAACTCATTTTGTTACCATTTTATCTCACAAAATATCCGCCACAAATGGTAACCCGTCACAAGGGAGACCAATTGCTAATTTATTGACTTTATTTTAAAAAAAAAATATTTATTTTTATTTTATTTTCGAAATCGGGGTGTTTATCGTTGATAATCCCTGTCAACCATGTTGGAGGATGACACTATCTTAGAGAGGAGAAAATGGCACGGCCCAGATACGGAAGGTGGGTTTCATGTCATGTCGTGCCGATGAAATAGAAATGGCGGCACAAGCACGACCCATGGCCTACGGTGCGTTGCGTCGTGCTATGTTGTGCTTGGGTGTGTCCAAGCGTGTTGTGCCTGGACTAGGCACGATCTTGTTTCTCGAAGTTAGGGCCAGGCACGACCCACTCCTCATTTCAAGTCGTACCGTGTCGGGCCATGCCAATCTCGTGTCGTGCTAAATAATGATTCGTGGGCCATGTTGGAGCGTGCCAACCCTACGCCCCATCCATCTTTAACAATCGGTGAAATAAACGGGTGATCAAGATGTGTTTTTTTTTCGTTGGTGTAATTGGAATTGCAAGGACAATTATGATGACGAGTTTTAAACCTATGTCATGAATATTGTACCTCCTTATTTTAGGGTAGTCAAAAATTAAAAGCCCCACACGTATGGATGTACCATGCCAAAGGATTTAAGAAAAAAAGATTATACATCAGATGTCTTGATAGTAAAGCTAATAATCTTTAAAATAAAACTTTAAAACTTTATTACAAAGCTCTGAAATTACACCATTAGTTGTTCATGTATAGTCCACTAACCGAAGGATTTATGATTGTTGTGAACAATATTGTTCGTAAATTTTGATTTTGGTCGTCTTGTGTGCCCCCATTGCGAATGAAGGTCCTCATCGCTAAACAGAAATAGTTCGAATCCTTATCGCTAAAAGAACCTAAAATTCAGGTCCTCCCCATTATTTCGAAAGTAAAATAGGAAAATGAAGATCTTAAATACCATCACAAGTTCTTCACAAATACATATAAAAGAGCACAAATCCTTAGATAATCACAAGTTATTCATTCAAACATTAATATACAGTATATCACAATAATGTAAACCTTTATTACAACAATTATTCTATTTTTCTAGTCATAAAACGCTGATCTCTGACTTGAGCTCGAAACCAGCACCCTGCATCCAGCAATCGTCTAGTCCCTTATTTGCTTTGTGTGTGTAACTGTGCAACGGTGTTCACTCTTAACGGTTAACACAGTCTCGTCTCTGTCCATACTTGTCCGTAAACTAATCAGACGACAGAAGTTCTCATGATTTTAGAGCACGTGCTTAAATGCATAATTACTTCCCTAATATACAAAAAATAATTCCCAGTAAATGAGGTTTCATAAAAGAATCTCGGTTTTAATGAGGACATAAGCTCTTAGACGAAAAATTTACCAGTGTTATATTATGGAGCATCTTCAGTGGGAAAACTCGTCCTTTCCACCGTAATATTCCCGAAAGACACAGGAAAAATCTTTTGATTCGTTGCCTTCTTTGCATATATCATGGAATCTGAGAAAATACGAAAAGAGATTTATCAGTGACAATGGAATAGCCAAAAGTTATACTTCCAGATAAAATTTAGCAAGTTTCAGATTTAATCTAGGTCACGGACTCACGGCTGATAAACATATAATGAGGGTCGCATAGTTCATTGTAGGTATTTACAATGGATAAAAACCATTATCTACCGTGATTTCATATGTTTTAGAAAGTGACAAAGTTGCCAGGTTGAGTATAAGAATTCAAAGCTCCATAAAAATTACTACAAAGTTTTGCTCCATAGTTCAGTCCCACTGCTGAAGGTGACGGTCGGTATAATACTGAGCAACCGCTTTTTCTGTTATTCCTTTTATGCGATGGACTTGGACAGCAAAACAGTGATTAAATGCAGAATGACTAAAAAAATGAAGATATTCACATAAAAAGTCCACTAGTAAAAAAAGTGCCGTAAAGTGGCGCTGTCTCTAAATATTCCCGATCCTAAGAAGATTTTATTGTACACCAGTTGGTACTGGAGGAATATATGCCACATACAAATTGGACAAAAAGTTGCAGTTAGTTTTGCTGAAAATTTTTGATTTTCGGGATTGTGAAATTAATGACATAAAATGAGCTCAGTCACGCCTACAAGGAGAGAGTCTATTTCATAAGCCAAAAAGAGGTTCCATCCTGGAAATACAGACCCCGTGTCTCAAAAACAGTGTCGGGTCTGCCATTTGAATACATACTCGTGTACCACATCCGTACCCAAGACAGAGAAACACAAACTCGAGTGAAACTAGCCTATTTGTGAGGTGGTGGAGGTTAAGCATCTACGTTAACTAAGTCTGATTTCTGAGGATTCCGGGTTTAACAATTGAAAAAGATTCCGACAGTATCCTTGCAGAAGCTCAGCTCAAGCTCAGTCAAAATGATCTAGCCCAAGTTTGACCATATGCCACTCAGAGTACGAAGAAATGGGTTAGGGTTAGGAAGTTTCTTAAAAGGTTGTTGGCATATCACTCTAAATGGGGAAAGTGCGCAACCATTCCATTTCAGATCATAACCAAACCTCGACAATGTCTAAAGACACTCAAACATCTCATACGATACTTTTGAATATGAAGATCTTACATTTCTTGTGCTCGGCATGTCAATGGGTGTCTGATATCTGCCTCTTTTGCTGATGCAGCCGCTAAATCCAAGTCCTTCGCCTGCACAATATGATCACATTAATACCTAATGTAAGCTGAACAAATCATTGAAAGGACTCAAAAAATGAGTCTCCCTTGCCATAGCCTGATATAATACTCCAATATTTAGTCCAAAGAATTGGATTGAGACAAGTAACCTCGAGTTCAATACAAAAGTCACATATCAAAAAAAAAAAAAAAAAAATTAGCCTATACACATACCATAAGCTTAGATGCAAAACCACCTTGATAGTTCTTCGAAGATGGAACTCCTTCCATCACCCCTGGCACCGGGTTATAACTATCACTGCAGAGCATCACCATGTTAGCCAAATCACCTTCTGGAAATTTAACGCACATTAAAATTTCTAGTATGCTTGGAAGTTCAGTAATTGAGAAATCAAAGACCAAGTCACGAGCTTCAGCTTTAGACATTTAGTAAATGAGAATACTTTCAGCAATTGAGAAATCAAAGACTAAGTTACAACTTTGGCTCTATCAGAAATGGACTGCCCAAGTGTGCGACATAAATGTCCTAAATCCGGCCTTCACCGAACAGGCAGACACTCATAAAATGCATGATTCGTATCAGCTAATAGCCCCAAAGTGTTTAGCCAGACCATCTACAATCGAACAAAGCAGATCTGAGTTCATTATTTATACCTTAGTTCCATATACTGAGCTACGGTCTCTATTTGAATTTTGAAATAAATTTTTTTTTTTGGTGTTGATCAGGAGTATCCCTTACCGACAGCTGGGGCAATCTCCTTCGGGGTACTGAAGGCAATTTAATGGATTGACCCCTCCCAAATTTGGTTTTTTCATCCGCAAGAGTCAGAATCCCAAATCATGTCAGCCGACCCCAAATCATTTTGGGATTAAGGCTCTGATGTTGTTGTTGTTGTTGTAAGAGTCAGAATCCCCTACCGACAGCTGTTTTCCTAAGATATAGGCCACAACGAAGGTGTCCTAGTATAAGCTAAAGCCCTAGTCCTTGTATTCGTTTAGATTCATTTCCTTTTCCTTTTTGAGACCTTCCTAATCAGTACACTACAATTCCATTTTATGCAAAATAACAAACAAAAACACTCACGGGCGAGTGTGGGTCCCATTCTTCTAATACCAAACAGTAGAATTTGCAGTTAATAATCAATAACTACAAAATATAATCAAGAAATTGGTACCTAGACCAGCAGCGAGCACTGGAAGAGTTGAATATCTTGGTGAGAATACTAGCTGGAACTCCCAAAGACTGGCCAATGGCAAGGGCTTCTGACACGCCGGTCATGCTTATAGCCAGTGCCAGATTGTTACATATTTTCGCAACCTATAATATGATCAAAGAGGGCATAACTCAGGATGAATAAAACCTTAGGAGAAACAGACGGCAATTTCCCAGAACTCTATTCAAAACCTTTTTGTTTTGGAAGACTGAGTTATGGGACGGAGTAAAAAGTGCGAAAAATTTTGCGCGTAATCCATTTCCAACGGAACTAAAGGCTTGCATTCTTTCTATATTGGTTGGGCTTTTATATTTTGGACTTGCGAAATACCATTCATTTAGTGCAATTCACGACTCAATTTTCCTTTTGGGGCAGCTGGCAAAAACAGTATTTAATATGGCAAGGTTGCGTACATTCTACCCCCGCCATTGGCATTAGCCTTTGCGGCACTAAGCTAATGCTGTTGTCAAAGCCACATTGATTGGTTCTTACCCCAAAAGAGTAAAAAAAAAAAGATTTTAAACAGAAAAATCAAAAATGGCAGTGAGATTATAACATTCAGGCTGACTGATTTGTGACAGATAATATGTAAACAACAACATCAGAGCCTTAATCCCAAAATGATTTGGGGTCGACAACAACAGATAATATGTAAGATCCACAAATTTAGTCACAGGGGAAGGTCTACAATGAGAAGGGGATCTCAAATTCTCAAACACAAGGAGAAGATCTGAAAAGGGCATGGTCGAAAGCACAATAAACTTTTGAGCACTTCTAAAGCGAGACTTCCTTATAGTATGAGAACTTGAAGCCCCTAGTCCTACTCCTTACAATAAGAAAAGTACACCTCCAGAAGGAACAACTGGCAACTAAGACAGCAGCACAAATGACCCCCGTGATGAATAACCAGACACCATCAGAAGGAACAATCGATAATTAACACAGCAGCACCACTCACCTGAAGCCCCACACAGCCACCACCACCATATGTTACTTCAACATTTCCATTTTGGGGCCATACCCACATGTGATATGACATTCAAGGGTGCATGTATGAAATCCGAACACGAGATTTACCATTCCAGCACTTCTAGTAGTGGAGATAGGAAGAGAAGACATAAAGCGATACAGTATGAGTTAAGACAATTTTGAATCTCGTCTCACAATCTCTTCGTCCTTTTAAAACATCCATTTTCTCAAAATTTTAGAAATGGAGAGTCCAGCATATAGATATGTATGCTGACATATTTCTTTGAGTCTTAGTAACATAGCCATCACCAGCCCCACTCCTGAGTCCTGCCCACCAGAAGAGAAGCAAGCCCTAGGTCTTAAAGAGCGTTACTGATATGTTACTGCAACAACCTCTGAGTCTGAGTGAAATGTGTATAAACAAAAAAGAACTGGGGACAAACCCCATCTGAAAACCAGAATCAAAATCCGCCAAATTCTGAATTAAGTATACTGCAACAACCTCTGAGTCCGAGTAACTTTTGAATTATGGACTAGTTATATTAAAGTTAATGGCCTCAAACAATGGCACCATCTTATAGTAGTACTCCGTAATATATAAACTGTAAGGGCAACATACCGAGCCGTTTCCTGCGCCACCACAATAAATGGAAGCTCTGCCCATGGAAAGAAACAATGATTCTGCTGCCTTGAAAGCTTCCTCTGGACCCCCTACCTGTTCGGTATTTTATTAATCAACTAATTGAAAAGAAAATTTAAGAACCAACTGTTATTAACAGAGCGCCAATGATGATCAACGAAAGCACAATGCTCACCATAAAAGTCAGTGACGCCGCTTCTGC
The DNA here is from genome assembly GCF_048544455.1 of Silene latifolia. Classification (NCBI taxonomy): domain Eukaryota; kingdom Viridiplantae; phylum Streptophyta; class Magnoliopsida; order Caryophyllales; family Caryophyllaceae; genus Silene; species Silene latifolia. Next base: position 7,981,786 of record NC_133533.1, on the reverse strand, counting down.
AGCTAATATACCACCAGAAACAGGTGCATCCAACATCATAGGTCTCTCTGGGAAGTCTACATCGATTTGGATTAGAAATTAATGCAAGACAGAAGTAATACGCATATTCTACAAAATTCTTTTAGGGTGTGTTTGGATTGAGGGATTTGGAGGGAAAAGAAAGGGAGGGAGGGTAGGGGATTTGAAATCTCTTGTTTGGATAGGAAATAAGGGTGGAGGGAAATGAAGGGGAAGGATTTGGAGGGATCCATTTTCCCTCCTCCAAGACAAATCAAAATCTCTCCACAATAGGCAAGATTTGGAGGGAAATTGTATCCAAACATCCACACCCCATCTCCCCTCCCCTTCCCTTCCATCCCTTTCTCTTCCCTCCTTCCCCCTCCCTTCCCTTTCCCTCCACTTTTGCTATCCAAACACACCCTTAGGGTGTGTTTGGATAGTAAAAATGGAGGGAAAGGGAGGGGAGGGGGAAGGAGGGAATGGAAAGGGAGAGAAGGGAAAGAGAGGGGGAATGAGGTGTGAGTGTTTGGATACAATTTCTCTCCAAATCTTGCCTATTGTGGAGAGATTTTGATTAGGCATGGAGGAGAGAAATTGGATCCCTCCAAATCTCTCCCCCTCCATTTACCTCCACCCTTATTTGCTATCCAAATAAGGGATTTTAAATCCACTACTCTCCCTCCCTTTCCTTTCCATCCAAATCCTTCAATCCAAACACACCCTTAAAGTATATAACAGCAAGGGAAGGTAGTAGAAAGACAATCATGCTTTTAGGTAGGAACACCTTTCAATGTACCATCATAACCATTTGATCAGCAACTCGCCTTTAATCACAACACGGTTAATTTGTTGCTTGGGTAACACAAAGTATAGACTTGTAGAGGGAGTGCTTTTCAAAAATGCACATGTAGCACGAAATAATAGGAAGAATATAAAAACTTAATTTCTCCATCAGTGCAATACAAAGGAAAAGCGGGATTTGAAGTTGTGACATATCCTTCCCAAGACACAGTCAATAGGCAAGACCTCACTGGTTGACATGTTGTTAACCTTCTTATAATAACATTCAGTAAGATAAAATTCAGCGATGCACTATTTTACGAATTATCACATCAGTAGTTTGCAAACCCACTCCCTAGGCATCTAACTTAAAGATACTAATGCTGTAGAATAGATTATCGCCTACGACCAAAAACTGAAACTCGGAATAAAATGGCATAAAAGCAGCACTAATGAGTAGTATAGTACCTAGTTTTTCTTTTAAGGCACAATCTGAGACAGACAAAGAAACTTTTCTTGAAGTCAGTGGATCAATAGTAGAACAATCAATGAATAACCATGGCCGAAGAGAACTGCTACTCTGAAGTAGACCATTCAGGCCTGTATAAACATTCGTAACCTGCATTAATATATCCTTACTTGCTGTTAATCACACATAAAGAAAAATCAACAAGACAAGTGATTCGTCGTGATATACAATGACAAAATTATAACACAGTAAAATCACCATGAGGCAGGGTCTTGGGTTAGGCAAGTAGAACATTTCAGGTATAAAATGAAGCGGGGTAGATAACGGTAAGAATACTAAGAAGGAACTCTCCTCTAAGGGAAGGCTACGAACTATTTTGTTTTGGATCATTTCGAGTGAACCAATTTGGTTTAGGTATCCATCATTTTTTTTGGGGGGTTTTGGTTCAGCTCAGTTTTGCCAGTCTAATCTAGTCGCTAACACGGTATTGCTTCAAGACCATCACTAATTAAACACATGCTATAAGTTGCCCTAGCAGAAAAGAAAAAGGCTCATGATATAAGTTACCCTAGTCGAACCTTAGACACTTACGTGAGAAGACGAAGGAAGCATTGTAATAACGACATCACTTGCTTCTGCAAGTTCTGCTGGATTTTGCCTTACAGGAACTCCCTTTTCCAAGAATGGCTTTACTGCAGTGACGTTTCTGAAGTCAAGCGCAAGCGTTCAAACAGTATCATAATTCTCATAAATATGTGAATAGAAGAGATTTCATGCTTTTATAACCAATGCTCTACATTTAGGGTGTGTTTGGATTGAAGGATTTGGATGGAAAGGAAAGGGAGGGAGAGTAGTGGATTTAAAATCCCTTATTTGGATAGCAAATAAGGGTGGAGGTAAATGGAGGGGGAGAGATTTGGAGGGATCCAATTTCTCTCCTCCATGCCTAATCAAAATCTCTCCACAATAGGCAAGATTTGGAGAGAAATTGTATCCAAACACTCACACCTCATTCCCCCTCTCTTTCCCTTCTCTCCCTTTCCATTCCCTCCTTCCCCCTCCCCTCCCTTTCCCTCCATTTTTACTATCCAAACACACCCTTACAGATTACTACAGTCTTATATAATCTCTTATTCATTAGTATCTAACGTTCACTCGTCATCAAAATGCTAACCTCCATACTACCAGAGTACCGCGATTGTAAAAGTACAGGGTCATATAGGGGTGGGCAACATCCGGTCCAGACCGGTCATATACTCAAATACAGAATCTAATAATCTATAGGAAGACGTAACCTAAATACGACTCGACACAGAAACTGTAAAACTGAAGTAATGTCATGTGCAGACTTACATGTCACAGACAGAAACCTCGTATCCGGACTTAACCAGGTTCATTGCCATGTGTGATCCCATGTTTCCCAATCCAATGAACCCGACATTCTATACAGAAGAAACAAGTAATAGGATTACTAAAAAACGAAATCCTCGACAAGTAAATGCCATAAGTACAACTCTAACAGCATACTCCCTCCGTCTTAATCATTTGTTTACCTTTGATCAAAATATCCCCTCGCGAACAATTAAAAACGGAAAACAAATGAATGGCACGGAGGGAATATGATGATAAGACGGAAAATAGACACATCAATACATCATGGTTAATGCATTTCCATTGATTTCCCTATAGTTGTTTCGTCCATAGTATTAAATCTTGATCTCGGAATCAGTCATTTCAATTTTCAACATTATCTTAATCCGATCATCAAATAAGAAGTGGGGGTTCGTCTAGACCTGGCAAACAGATCATTCAGGTCGGGCTTCAGTTATCTCAGGACTCAGTCACAGGTCAATTCCGGTTAGGGTTATTTCAAAATCAAGGTGGTTCATTCACTTATTCACTTATTGGAATCGTTTTTGGTCCTTTAGAGTCATTCGGAATTTCGGATAAGGTTATTTCGAGTTTGGTTAGGTTGGTTATTTATTAGAATCGAATCAGTTTTGTCAAGTAACTCTAACTTGAAACAGGAGAGGTATTATCATCAAGTTAATATCTCAAATTTCAGTCAAATTGTTTATATAATAACCAACTAGTGAAATAACGCACAAAGAATAGAAAAGTTAAATAAATGATTGAGACGGACCGAATATTAAGTCAACAGTATCACATAAAACCAAAAAAGAAACAGTAGAAAAAAAAAGAAATGGGGTACTTGCCTTAAAAGGTGGTTGTGATTGTGAATCCAGAGAAGAGAAAGTACGAGATTGAGAAGCTGGGTTGACGGAAGAAACTTTATTACTATGAGTTTTGTTAAGCTTAGAAATACAAGTGAAATGAGAAATTATTCTTTGGAATTTCATTATTGGTTTGGTCAAGTTATACAAAAACTTGTTAGTGAAAATATAGCACAAATATTTGGGTTTGATTTTTGAGAGAGAAAACTGAAAGTGTGTGTGTTTTGGTTACGGACATATATCAATGTTGATGTGTAAATATGTGCATAAAGTTGATGTTTATTTGCTTTATTTAAGTAGGCAGTATACAGTTTAAAGTCTTGTACTAGTTGTCAATTACTGCATGCTTGCGTGGAAGATTTGGTTTATGCTTCAGATAAGAGATGGTGACTTGGTGATTCGTTTTTTTTTAACCAAGTCTCTCTTAATACGGTAGTATTTGTTTTGAGATGAAATCCAGTCGAATATGTCTCTACTTGTATGAACAGATCTTTTGTTAGTCTCTAGGCATCCTTCTTTTGTCTAATTTACCCTATTTGATCTGTTTTATGTTTATACGACGAATATTGTCATCTTAAAAAAGAATTTGTGTTTAAGGTTATCCTAGTGGATGAGTGATAACACCACTAGGATAGCTAAATGTAACTGTTTATGATAATTGATAATGTTAATGATCTTAAATAAACTCGGAAAATTTGGATAAGAATGTCTTCATATGATTGTAGGCTTGTGTATCTATTGAATGCTCAGATCTTAAAGATCTTGTATTCGCATGCAACGATACGTTGGTTGGATCGTCTCTCATGGTAATGAAATGCGATGTTAGAGCTGAAGTTTGTTATATACTAACCCAACAACCGAGTCTACTTTAGAAATTTCTGTTTTCATAGCTCAAAGCTTCAAACTTCAATACAAGAACAACCAAAAATAACACTGCAACCATAATTTGTACCACATCATAATAGCCTGATACGTAGGTTATGTTGTATAAAGGCAAAAGCCGAAAAGTTACAAGACAGAAAAGTGTGGGAGGAAATCAAAGGTTGGTTTCACTTCTTGCCACCTCCGGACACATTAAACTTGAAAAAGATAATGTCACCGTCTTGTACCACGTACGTCTTGCCCTCCTGTCTGTACTTCCCTGCAGCCTGTATAAAAATTACAACAACGTTTAGAAGTCGTTCCTCAAACGAACACAAGCAAAATGCAGATTATTTTCCAGGGCGTAGGAAAAACAAAGAAAGCTCAAACGTGGAGTCATTCTCTGCAAAAGGCTACAAGATTAGAGAATGAAACTCTACCAAGATTAGGAGCCAATTGAATCTAGGTAACATTGATTAAAGAAGAGCTGATAAGATTATTCAAATTGGTTACCCAAATACTACTATTGAGCGTCCTTACATAAGCGTAATTGCAGACCAACACATTCTTTCGACCAAAATACAATTTTTTAGTTAACAATTGAACTTACCATATTTTACCATATGGGTTTCCTTATTAAGTGATATTATTGCCTTACAAGAGACATACAGATTATCAAGTTATCAACCGTCAACAAGATATGAATATTGCAAGGGCTTGTAAATTTATGAAGCATCAACAAGATATGGTCTCATGTGAAATCTCAGGAAAGTTTAAGGTGATAGTAGTTTTGAAAGGTGTGAGGTGAAGGAGTGTTCTTCACATACACAAACCGTACCAATTTTGAAAATAAATTTGTATCTACAAAATAAAAAACTGGCTTACCTCCTTTTGGGATTTTAAAGAGGGTTAAGTGGTTAACATGTACAAATAAAAGAGTTAGGCATGATAGGCCAAAGGAAAGGGGATACTCCATAATAAATTTTTGTAAACAAAAAAATAATAATAATACGGGAAATGCATAGTTAAGGCGTCCAAAGTGTTTTGGACTATTGGCCACTGCTTAAGTTCAACTGTGGTATGTGTGTCTCCAAACTAAGGGGTGATATAAGTCAATATTCCTAAATTATCAAGTATCAGCAAGATATGCTTCATAAAAAAACAAATCATCGCTTGTGTGAGTTGTGTCCAATAGCAAAATGGATATTATAAAAGTACAGAATCTCCTACACCTATAGAAGTTGTAAAAAATAAGGAATTCAACTGTTGCAACTTGCAATGATATACTCCCTGCGTTTCATTTTATTTATCGTATTAGAACAAATCAAAAAATATGATTTGTCGTTTTACATTTTCCCTTGTAAAATGCATCTTTTCTACATTTTTCAATGCACTAGTAAACACTGAAAAAGAGGTACTTTTAGCTATTTTAATGGTGGAATTTATTGTACATCACTAATAAAACATCTTTTTCCAATACTTTCTTAATTCATGAGCACCATTTTAAGACCACAAATAAAAAAAATGGAGGGAGTAAAATGTTGTGTTTTATGGAAGACAGGAAGACATGAGCAACTATGCATAGGCAAGAAGATTATTTTCGACATTATATCAATCACCATACCTTCACAGCTGATTCAGAACCAAGTTCCTTTAGATCCTCGAACTTCATGACCTGAAACATCAAACAAGCTCTTGTAACTTAAAAAGCTGAGAAAAGAAAGAAACTAGAAGACCTGTAATTTGCTTGTGTAGGCTTGGCATTCAGTGAAAACATGTTTCTTAGCAGTTTGCTCAAAATTCATATTGGAATTGAACTTTGTCTCTTTTTCATCAGATTGAAATGACTAAATCTATAAAGCAAAACAGAACCTGTGTATATGTATGAAGTTTAACTCGTAAAAAAGTTCTTTCGTGACAAATAGTATACAAAAAAAAATATAGCAGAATCAACAAGACAACACTGTTCATAATCATAGAGATCTCTAACAGCAAAGTGTAGCAGCCAAGTGAGAAGTTAAAATTCCGTTATCCTATGAATGCAAGGCATGAAAAAGACTATAAATACTAGACAGCGCATAAAAGTCACCTCAGCACAAATGAATCCTCTCTCAAAATCAGTGTGGATTGTTCCAGCAGCTTGAGGAGCCTTAGTTTGTCGTCTGATTTGCCAGCATTTAACCTGAAAAAGATATATCACAATGTCAATTATAGCAAGGACAAAGGATTCCTAAACTCTCCTATGTGCAAAACATGGTATTAGAATGCACCCATTACGTTGCATGGAAATTTCATGTCACCATTACGTTCTATAACCCCCCATAGAAAATGCCTATATTTTGGCCACTCTACCGAAATAATTTTAAGATATCAATTATCACCATTGATTTACCAGTACTTCCGCATCTTGATCAGTATACTCGGGTATTATATTAAAACAAATTTAGGGAAACATGTGTATTTGCAATGCATCATGTGTTTGCGAACAAAGAGGGTATTAAACGTAGACTATAGATTAAAAAAGGGAAAGGGGGGAAAATCAACTCAGTTTCATATTTCAAGAAAAGAAGATGCAGCACATGCTAAACATTCTTGAAATTCTGTCCGCATTGCTCAAGATCCGTTACATTACGCGGTTACCGCAACATCCCGTCGTACAATATTTTGTAATAGTCCCCATACTCCCCATTAGGAAACCAATACCGCATTTAATCCACTGTAAATAGAATAACGTCTAAAAGAGTAAACATCAGCTAAGCTCATTTCAAGAATCACGGTTTATAGAGTAATCAACATGAACTGCGGGGACTTTAAGGGGGGAGGGGCACTCAAGAATGTAGATAGAAAGCTGCATTACCTCATCTGGGCCTGCCGTGAAAAAGTATATCAAATTAATAGCTGAAAATCCAGTCTTTATAATTTTTGTTATGCCACTGAAAGAAACAGACCAAAAGGTTCACCACGCAATAATAACTGATAAGGGCAATATAATAAAGCACAAATTATCCTGGAGTTCTGGACTAATACATAGTTATGGTCAGATTAATCCAATATTTAATCTAAAACTCTAAATAAGTCACCTCCAAAACTATATATCTCAAAAATATGCAAACTGGCTCTTTTGACCAAGAAGGAGATCATTTTATTTTAACTGGACCTTTTGGCATACAAGTGACCCCCTTTCTCGTCTCGCTCCATTTCTTTTGAATGTTCTTATGGTTCCCTTTACACCAAAAAAAAATTAAATAAACCTTAAATACGACAAGCAAACAGCCAATGAACCAAACATTATGTATCGTAAATTTGTAAACCATTTACTGCCCCATGTCTCTAGGGATCCTTGCTAACTTCATCGCTCAAGATATACCATTGGCATTCACTTATTTTCCCAGCAGCCTTAGCCCTGAAGAAGCTAGATATATTGCCAGCACCCAAAAAGTAAAAGCCCCATTAGCCTAAGAAGAACCTAGATATGCCCCTCCCTAAATAGTGCGTAGGATTATCATTCAAAGAAAAGGCAGGCTCCATTTAGATATGCCAGAACATGAAAAGCAATGCATGTAGCCAAACTACGTTTCCTTCCTACTTCCTTATTTCTTTTCAAGCCCAAATATCTGATATGCAGCCATTGTATTATTTTAAGAGCACATATTTAGAATTTGTCTAGCCTGATAAAGAGATCTCGACATAATCACATGCTCTTCCATTCTTTCTTTCAGTTTCTTTCTGACAACTTATCTAAAAAGGGTAAACGAGTAGAAAACAAACCTCTGAACCTTGTTCTCCTCACAATATCTAGCAGCTTCATCTGCTGGCATGTCAGTAAGGTTTCTCTCAAAAGCGCCACTGAAAGGGATTATTTGTTCACCTCCATGCTCCTGGATCCTGGTACACATTATAATTGAGCAATGAGTCTTGTATGAAATGGTCTCATATAGGAGAACACTCAAATACCTAAATAGTCCGCATTAATATATGGCTAATTAATTGGTCTCACATGTATGATTGTGTCATAAGTTTTGAATACTTTTGGAATAAGTTCCGATGCAAAAAATTCAAACAAAAAGTAGAAGATGCAACCCAGTATCTCAAAACATGTGTTACGTTCATGGTTCCCTCCCTTGACTAGTGTCAAAGATAAGTTAAGTCGAGCACAAGTTCAGTGGCCACATGCACATGCAGACAGTGCCACAAAGAATCCCTGATTTAAAATTGTACGCATTACATCATTACTTATTTAATAAAGAGGAATTTCGAAAAGAAAGTATTTTTTATCTTCATATTGAAAGTATAACTATTGGATACAAAATCATGAGAATTTATATTTCTAAGCCTAACTGCATATTAAAATCCCCAATAAGTCAACTTGACATATAAACCTAGAGCGTTCCATTTGTCATCTGGTTTGCCATCTAATAGACCCAACTCACTCATGACAAACTTAAGAAAGTGAACCATCTCAATTAAAACTAATACCAAATTACCAAGTCAGCTTGAATCTTTGTTAACTTAAACTACACTTCACCGGAAAAGCATCTAATCAACTTAGTAATGGCTCTCATTGCCTCTTTCCACTTAGAGCACCATTTAACCATCCTATAACTGTTTTTGAAGATGCATAATTTATAATGCTAAGCTATATGAAAATAAATAACACGGAGTATAAAATAAACTATGACAGAAATACAGAATACAATTCTTGAACATACCATGCATGGATCTTAGGAAGAAACTTGTTCTTCTTTCTCTGGTAATCTTTCTCGGTCATGTTTACCTGCCATATTGCAAAAAGATATGGTCATCACCGCAAGCACAACCCATCCTCTCATCAAATGAAATATCAATTTCATCATGGTCAACAAGCAACCAGTATCAGTACATATGAGAGTAAATCTGTGCCAGTAAACATTCTCTGATATTTCGGCTTGGCGCTTACTGTACAAAAGAGTAGGGAGTGTGAAGCTAGAGTTTTATAAAGAAACCCCTCTTATCAATACATTTTAATATAGTTTGTGTTCAAGTCTTTTTTTTGGTGTAAACTAGGGTGTCCATTGTCAACAACAGTGAGCAATCCCCATGCCGCAGGTGCTCTTAGAGGTAAATGGCTGGTCAAGAAGTTTGCTTCATTCCTATGACCAGGGGTTTACCTCATAGTTTATGGTTAAGTCTTGAATTCCTATAATAACAAGACAATTTATATCAACATAAATTAAATTTCACTTGACGGGTCCCAAGTACCGAAGAAGTAGCTTTAGTGCATGTATATTTCAGGTTAATATATGATAGAGACACTTGTATAATACTATAATACATAAATGAGGCGAATGCATGTTTGTTAGTCATTATCTCTAAGATGTTTGGTACAGTACTTTCACATTGGAGACGCATTCCATTATCAACTGTGGGCATTTTTTCAATAAATAAGAGGGGGAATTAAAGGAAAGGGTGGAGCCCAAGTACAAAGGCACCTAAGTTGATGAAGCCCACATGCAAAAGTACGAGATGATTATGCGTTACAGGTTATTACGTGTAATCTTATCTACAAAAAATCAAAAATACACCAAGGGACGAACACCTATGTGCAGAAGGAGGACTAGATTATTTTACTCTCGAGTTATCATGAGTATCCTTATCTACACACAAAGGAAAGTTAAGAGCTTGATGGAACGGAACACTTGACTCCCAACTATATACCAACTTCAAAAGTGAAAATAAATTTTTGACATGTTGAAGGAATATCGTAGAAAAATCTATGACTGTTCCTTTCAATCAAAGTGCACCAAAAATCAGCCAGGAGAATCCTTCAAAAGTCGACAATCCAACAGTGAATATAATCACTCTGAACAAAAGTTGCTGCCTCGAGAATAGGGTGCACCTACCAAATAAACAACAGGCTTTGCTGTGAGCAATTGAAATGTATTGAGGACCTCCACTTCAGAGGCTTTCCATTCTCCCAGTCGGATGTCTTTTCCTTCCTCAACCCATGCCTTAACCTACAAAAAAAAAAAAGAATCAGGAACAAATCCACCACATTCATAGATTTGTTACATATAACAAAATCCAACTCTAAACACAAATATAGACAGTTCATAAGATGGCAAATATCTGCAAGATAGAATCATGGTTTTGACACATGCAAGTAACAACTAGTGAGTTCATCTTCATAAAAATTTAGAGAAAATATAGCTATCATTCTGTTTAGGTTATCATGAATTTATATATACGGAATATACCACATTTCAAAGACTTTTCATTATGAAATCTTGTGTCCCTGCTTTCACTTTGAGTCTTGCCACAGTCCCCCTTTAAACACATTAACTCAAAATGTCCAACATAAGAACGATTACTTCAAATACCAATTATGGTAGACAAACCATTACAAAACCCCAGAGAACTTGCTTGAAATTCTACATTTAAAAAATGAAAAGAAGAAAAATTTAAAAATGACAAATTGATTTCACGGAAGAGAGCCACACCTTGAGACAGATCTCATGCTCCAGTTTCAGCTGTTTGTCATTGCTCCTCTTCATACTTTTCTCAAGGTCCTCAATCTTCCTTTCCATGAATTCAACATCCTGATAGAAGGAAGGCAGTGGCAGTTTTGTGATAAAATAACAAACGAATTGTCTATATACTATCTGACGTAAAAAGATGATTTGCCTATACACCAAAATTGCCACAAAATGTAAGAAAGATTCCTCATGGAATATCCAAGCTTATAAATAATCAGCCTACCCATAACAACTAAAAAAATACAACTACAGTGGGAACCCACTACATCAGATTATCCTTTGACGGAATAATTCCAAATATTTTTTACTTACGTGCAAGAGCAAGCAACAACAAAGTAATAAACCGAAAAGCGACAGACCAGTGAAACAATTCAAGAAACAAACACACTTAAAGAAAGAAATACGCTATCAAGTCAGTATTAAGCGCCGTACAAGCAAAATTAGCGAAATATACCTTCAGCCTCAGCTCTTGACTAATAGTCTCCAAATCTCTGACAGGATCAACAGTATCATCAACATGGGTGATATCAACATCCTCGAATGCACCTGCAATTGATATGAAAGCAAACAGCTCTAGTTTCTCGAATTTACTGCTTTACATGCTTAAGATCATTCCAATGTAATGTTTCAAAAAGTTCTATCACAGCAATAGACTTATACTTTGTAAATGCTTCAAAATGACATCCTTTAAAAATAAGTCAACTTTAATAAACCATTCACAGAATGAGGAGCTACAAGTTCAACCTAGATGAGACTCATGAGAGTGCAATCATAAATGAGAGAGGACATAAATTGCAAAGAATAAGCACTAGACAGCTAACCATCCTCCACTTTCACTTCAACATTGACCCTTTTATTAAATAGGTACATCATTCTCTAGGAGTGCTTTTCTCAAAAGCATACAAAAAGCTTATTTAGCCAGAATTATTTTTACGCACGCATTAGTCATTAGATCATAGCTCAACAAAAGAAATAAATTTAACATACAAGATGAGCTGGCATTGGTGATGAATCGCCGAAATACATAACATGTAATACTCAATAGGTCAAAAAAGGTACCAAACACATATGACTTGGTTCCAGCCTTAGTTTAAAAAAGCGGGCCTTGGATGAGGCACTAGCCAAAACGCTTCAGTGTGTTTTAGGTGCGCCTTTGAGACAAGGCTCACCTAACAAGGCTAACTAGTACGCACTTTCAATATCTTATAGACAAGGCTCACCATTTCTTTTCCCCATTATTCCTAACTTTACTCCTTTACATGTTAGCCAACTTGAGAACTTCTAAAAAGGCTATTGTTGCCCATTTTTTTTTTGGAAATTAAAAATTTGTTATCCAAAATAGGGCGCCTCATGTGCAAAAGGCGCGCAGAATTCCAGTAATATAATTATTTGTCTAGATTAAGATTAGAGTAAAGAATCTTACGTAGAACATGAAAAATTCCATCCACTGCCCGTATATGAGATAAAAAATTGTTTCCCAACCCTTCGCCTTGATGGGCACCACGGACAAGTCCAGCAATGTCGTGGATTTCCAGGAAAGCAGACACCTGTCCAAAGAGAAGAAATGATGTTTACACAAACTAATAGGCAAAAACGAAGTATAATTCAGTTTGACATAGACATGTAACAGAAAGCTCTGGTGACTAACTTCAAGCAGATGCACCAATGTTCAGATGTCGTCATAAATTAGACCTAGACTTCAAAATAGTTGCCTATTGTTGGACTTGTAAAGACCCTCTTATTCTCTTCTCAATAGTTCTTCCTTTTGACACTCTCTAGGGAGTTGGATAATGGAGTTACTTGCTTAGTAACTTTGTCGGATACGGTGGTTGGGAGTTAGCCACCGTTACTCCAACGCTTCACTTGAGTGTCGGACACAACATGATATGCCACTTCATTTTAGACCAAAAAATTGAAAACTTCATGGATAATAACATTGTGTCCACACTTGAAGCCGAGTCAGAGTAACATAGGTTTCAGCAACAAGTATTTGAGTTGTTATTAGGACATAATTAAGGGGTAACTTCAATTAGCCCTTTCAAGTGAGTAGTGACGGCTAATAATCTCATCTGTGTAAAATACAATCTCTTTACCCCTTCAAGCAATAGATGATATAGGATTAAGGTAGTCACCCATCACTATAGAGCGTTCACTATATCGTAATTTGACATTCATACATGAAGATAGGAAAAGGTAAAACAGGGATGTTCCTACACAAGCCAGAAAGTTATTGTCCATATTTCCCACGTGCTCAAAGCTTTCAGCAAAATATACTCCATCAACAAAGCATTTGAGATTTTTTTTAAATTCAATCTGTTTATCCTATGTTATGGGAAAGGACAGGGAAATTTCGCATCCAACATGCAAGACGCCAACAACCCTTGAATAAAGATAGTAACATTACACGTGGAGCCAAAAACTTACGATACTTATTAAGTTTAAGCAATTTAGCTTCAGCTCTACTTTAAAAAAAGTCCTTACTTTGTAAATGTTTTTGTGTTTCCTTTTTTTCCTTTACTCCATAATATCTACCCTCCATTAAATTTCTATGGGTTGCCTCCTAAATAACAATGTCAGAATACAAAACACCAGAACGAACATAAAAGCATTCACAGAATAAGATGAGCCAAAGTATGAACTTTAATGACTGCCCATGAAAATGTATATGTTTAAATTTATACTCCCTCTGTCCCGGTCAATTGTTGTCCTTTGGTTTTGGCACAAAGACCAAGGAAAGAGGAAGGGCCAATTACTACATGCCAAGTGGAACAAATTGAGTGTGAATGATCAAATTGTTCATCAAGTTCATTCTTAAAATAGAAAGGACAACAACCCACTGAGACACCCCAATATGGAAAAGGACAACAAATGACCGGGACGGAGGGAGTAGTTGGTAAGCTATGGTTCCAACAATTTTGCAGCAACAACTAAAACTCTAAATGCTTGGGTTGTTGGACGTTTCTTCCTGCAAGAAACATGACCACTTATGTAGAGTAACTAGCAAACAAACGGACTACGAAAAACATCACAGACTAATCATATAACAAGGTATTAAATCTTGGTTTGAGAATAAATTTCGGTGTCAGTTGTGAAAGGCTGATCTCATCCATGGTAGCATATTGCAGTAACCTAACTCGGTCACAGCCAGACGTAGTGATCCATATCTAATACTATGGCATAAAAGGCTAAATGAGATCGTTATAGGCAAGAAACTAAAAGCAGCATTAAAAATATTCACAAACCTCGCTCTTAGGTTTGAACAACTGACAAAGCCATTCAAATCTTTCATCAGGTACATTAACGCGGGCCTCATTAGGCTCAATCGTACAAAATGGAAAATTCTCTGCTGGAATAGACATCTTTGTGAGGGTGTTAAAAAGAGTAGATTTTCCAACATTCGGCAGTCCAACCTGAGAAAAAAAAAATCCCACACAGATCACAATCTTAATCTTGAGCTGAGCTACCATCATTGCTAGAACTACGCAAAAGCACGACCCCTAATCGGCTAACAACATATTAACACTCAACTGTACAAAAAAACAGCAATATCAATTGTATAAAAAAAACAATAATTACAAATGCACTCAAATTCAAGCTTGCTAACAAACACCATCTACTTGTTACAGTCGGGTAAACAATGAGCTCCGTCTAGAATGAATGAATCGCTTTATATACGACAATTGGTCTCCAGTACCCCATAACAGATTACGCGCTTCATAGCAACATTTGAGTTGCCTACACTATTATAAATCTGTTTCACGCCTTACTACTGTCTTCTGTGAGATTTAGTGTATGCGATAACCAAACAAACCAAACACAGCAAACCCTAGGCGGCATCGAGATCAAAATACTAACATCATGAAACACACATTTTTATCCCACAACCCTAATCATATAACAACAAAAGAATCGCGCTTTCCCGATTACAAAACTTTCCCAATTCATCAAACTGCTAACTATATCAATATATCCCTAATTCTCCAAAAAAAAAAAGCACTATTCTTATCACAATTAGAAAAGCAACATAGTATTCATCAATTTATTGCATAAACTAGTTATCAACTAAATTAAGTAATTAACCATGCAGTAAAAAAACCCAGAAAACTAAACAACAAAAATGATTACTTGATACAATTAATTCGATCAAAAAAACCAGTGCAGAAGTTACGAAAATAAACAAAATTAGGGTTCATACAATTCCAATCTTAAGGTGAGAAGAAAATCGACCAAGAATGGGTCGCTCAACAGGGGCATCCTTTGATTTGGAAGCTTTTGGAGGCATCTTTAATGGTGTTTGTTAATGGAAGATTGATTCTTTGTGCGTATTAGATGAGGAGCTGCAGTGAGACCTGAGACTACTACTGGAGATGAAAAGAGAGAGGTTATTGCGTTTGTGATTGTAGCTTTGTAGGGTTTGGGGCTTTTGGGGCTTTGGCCAATCCTTGTAAAGAATTCTACTAATCTACTTCGTCAAGTTTATTTTGGGTCGGGTTATTCTGAACAATTTAATATTCGTTTATTTATATATATGGTTATAGAGTAATTTCTACCATTTTAATAATATTTTTTTGTAATTAATTTGTGTTAAGGTCTTGCTTGGTAAACAGTATATTAGCTAAATTAGTATAGACCTCGTGTGGTATTTATAGAGTTTCATTGTGTTTTGATTAGAGAAATAAAAGTTTAAATCGGGAGAAGTAATGAAATGAGTATTTTTCTGAAAGCTTTTTTTTGTTTTTTTACCGAGAAATTAATGATGTTAATTTACAAATATTAACTAATAACATATTTTTTAGCCGCAACATTTTATCATAAAAAGTCAATGAATTTTTAACAAATAGTTACTAATAACACTTTTTTAGCACCAACTTTTTATCATAAAGTCAATGAATTTTATTATAAAGTTCTTTAAAAAAAACGGAATTTTTTTATCATAGAAAGATCGGAAATAAATTTGTGCATAATGTGAAATATTGAATGTTATACAAAAGATCATGTACATACCTATAGTATATGCTAAAAATATCAAGCAATATTTTAGTAAATATATTTTAGGCGGGGAAAAATGAAAAATTGGAGTTTCGCCTATTCATTTAATAAATAGGGGATTAGTAAATTTCGGCCCAACTTTAATCACCAACCATCCTTTTGTAGATTGTTCAACACCCTTTTCACAGTCTTCACCTACCGGTCTATCACCACAATAACTAGGAAGCACGGACACTCCTTCGAATTAACATCCTCGTGTTCGACACTGACACTCAAGAAACACACTACAAAACATTTTGGACACCTATAAAAACGTGTTTGGTTTATTTCATGTATTTTGACATATGTCCATGACATTTGGACACGTCTCGTACACGTGTCCATGGTGTTTGGACGCGTTCTAGACACGCCTTCTATTGAAATTAGATTGGATTTAGGACGATAAATGGCATATGTTGTTTTATGGTTAACTTTAGTGGGGATGACTTGAAGTAACAATGTTCTTTTAAACGAGAACGAGAAGTTGATGGAAATTACTTAAAAGTTAGGGTTCGGTGGGAAATGAAACAGATTATAGTCAAGTTTGACCTTGACTGATCCATGGAAATTTTACTAACAAGAGAAGAGTTCAACGATAGGCGCTTTTTTATTCTAATATGTATATGTATAATGATTTGTTTTGCCTTATTCGTGTTCTCTAAAATTTGAAATGTCGTGTCACGTGACCTTTTTAACCCGTATCCATATCTTTGTCTTTATTGGTGCTACCTACACCTCAAGTACACCAAAAGCCAAGGTATATTCAATTTTTTTTTTCTTTCTAAAATGAAAGTTGCCATCTTAAGGCTAAAGTCGCCACCCAAAACGACGACAGTTGACCGTCCTCAAATTTCACATTTTCACTCATCTCTTGTGCCATTCGCAAAATTTTTACCGAGCATCTACATAGTATAAAAGCCAAGTTCTTTCTTGGCTGGTGAGTTTCTACATGTGGGCCCCCCCATGTCTTCTATACTATTTAATTACTCTCTTTCCTAAACCTAATTCTTATTCCTATCTTCTATTGGTATTTTATTTACTTATGTTAAAACATACTCCTATGTTAAAATGTCACAATTTACATACATTCAACGGATCTAACATGTCAAATACCTTTAATATAATTCTAATAAAATACGGTTGTATATTATCTGATATTCAAATCTAATATTTGTCAAGTACTCGAATCTCCAAATATGGACTATTTATATTATCACGATACTAAACACTTAATGACGCTCAATTATATGTTCATGTATCTAATAATAACGCCTGCTATTACAACCCGTGCATTTTTTGCCCGGGTATAAAACTAGTTATGTCAAAAAGATGAAGAAATGATTCTTTTCCTCCTCAATCCCTCAAACCCTATCTATTAACCAAATAAACCATTAATTTACTTGCATTTTCATACTGCCTTGTCTTAACACTTAGCGATCACCATAATTCTGGAACTCTCTAACGTACCATGGCTGTTTAACATTTAGGCCTTGTTTGGATAGCAAAATAGGAGTGAAAAGGGAGGGAAGGGATAAAGGAACCTCGCACCGACTGCTGACCCTGTTGGGCTGGCAGACAAAAATTATTGCCAAGACTTCGACAACCTTATACAGTACTATACTGGGGATATAATATGATTTCGCCTCATGACGTTATTTCCAGGCTTTGTTGTAATGATAATTCAAGAATCCATAAAAGCATACATCAACTAATCGACGTGTTATGGAAAATGTGGATAGGGAGCAATAAGCTTTCCCGCACAAGCCAGTTTATTACTCCGGTCATAGGCACCAGACGGCTAGCACTGGTAATTTTCGATGTCCTTTTTCCTGTTTTTCGCGGAGGTATTACAAAGGCGCATGAAGGCGAGACAAAATACATTCGAGTACATAATAAAAAGCACTAAAGTAAAATCCATAAGTGGAATTGCCATAAGTCGTGGTAAAATAGGGTTACACAAGAAGCAGTGGACGGTTAGCCAATGTACAAACTTGATCTTGGCCATCAGTAACTGTCGTCATCAGTTTGTGGCCTTCGTAGATAGTATCGAAGACAGTTTATCAGAACCTGCAAAATTAAATAGCGGTGAGAATCTTACCATGAAACAAAGCATCAAGAGTATAAAACAGTCGGAACTCAAGCACAACCGCACAGAATGAAAGGGAAAACCCAAAAAAAAAAACTTTACGTATCATATCAATTCCCCGACTTCCAACGAATGCAAATTCCTTCAGGCATATTCGTATTATGCCATTTGCTCAAAAGCACTACAATACACTCAATAATGTAAGTTTAAGCCATTCCATATTTCCATTTCCCCAGCGGAAAATCTTTTTGTTCTCTTCTTAAATGGAAATGATTATACCGTTTCACCATGGACCATGGTTAACACTGAGAAGAATACATGTGAAGTATGGCAGACATTTTGATTGTCATATACACACTTAAACATGTTGTGTCTAGATAAGTAGATAATCATACCGCAACTTTTATGTATAAGATTTGTCATGATAGCACTGAAACAAGATAGCTGCATTTAAGCAGGTCGGGTTGATTAATCGGGTGGGTTTTCATTTTGTGAGCATGAAAGTTATAGCTTTGACACTCCCAGGGAACATGTAGGAGTTTTGTAGTTATTATAAAATTTGTCATGATAGCACTGAAACAAGATAGCTGCATTTAAGCAGGTCGGGGTTGATTAATCGGGTGGCTTTTCATTTTCTGACCATGAAAGTTATAGCTTTGACACTCCCAGGGAACATGTAGG
Source organism: Silene latifolia (assembly GCF_048544455.1). Taxonomy (NCBI): domain Eukaryota; kingdom Viridiplantae; phylum Streptophyta; class Magnoliopsida; order Caryophyllales; family Caryophyllaceae; genus Silene; species Silene latifolia. The sequence continues at coordinate 7,963,135 of NC_133533.1, read as the reverse complement.
AGTTTTGTAGTTATTATAAAATTTGTCATGATAGCACTGAAACAAGATAGCTGCATTTAAGCAGGTCAGGGTTGATTAATCGGGTGGGTTTTCATTTTCTGACCGTGAAAGTTATAGCTTTGACACTGCCAGGGAACATGTAGGAGTTTTGTAGTTACTTCAACGACGCCCTTGTTATAAACTAGTAACTATTTCAACCTAACACAATCGTCCTACGAAAATTCGATTGCATATAGGGGGTGGTCAGTCATATTTCATCTAGCCTCTTCAAGTCTGTTTTCGCATCTAATGTGAAGATCCACTACTCCACTAGTTGAAGAGTGATGAAAGAGACAGGAGAATTCATTTTTCCGACTAGCACATGAAGAGCCTAAACAGAACCATTTGTCTATGAATAGGGAGAATAACTCAAGACGACAGAATACTAGGTACTCCGTACGAAATAGGGAACATCATTATACTACCAAGTTAACTCATGAGCATTAAAGTGGTCAGAGGGTTCATCTTGCATACCTGAGATAGAGAGCTGTTAAGAGCAGCTCCTCCATAGCTCACATGAAACTTATCTTTCGCTACCAATCCCTAATCAAGAACAAGAAACAGTGATACAAAGGAGAATAAAAAACTTGCACCAAACAAAATAAGACAGCAATGATATATCAAAGAGAAAAAAGAGAAATACCTCTGTGTCAATCTCTGCTGATTCAACAGTGATATTTATATCAGCCATAATTTTTATGACTTCCATCAGAAGCCCAGGTCGGTCTGCTGTCTCAATGCAAAGCAAGCTACAGCAAAAGATGAATGAGTAAAGGTGTATTAAACTTGAATAGAATCTAACTTGTTTTACAGAACAACAAAAATTAACTTCTGTCGGCTTTATAAAATTAGCAGCTCTATTAAAAACTGAAATCACAAAAAACAAAAAATGAAGGGAGTGGGTAAAAAAGGCATATAGTTCAGATTTTCAAACCTCCTCTTAGGTCCATCCGCTTGGAGGTGGATATGAGTAGCAACATCGACATCAGGCTGTAATATTATTTAGTAAACCGTTAATTATCATGAACTTATCTGCCTCGAAAGGCTTCCTAAACAAATATATCGATCTTTGTTCTATAAAAAAGTAACAAGCGATGCTAATAAAATACATTCTACAAAACTGATGTCCTTTATATTTAACAATTTCTAACTAGAAGTTATCTTGGACTAAAAATCGCTCCACTTCCCCTTATTCCAATCCCATCCCAATAGAAACTAAGGCCCTTACACATTCTCCAGCAGAAAACAAAAGATAAAAAATGTGAAGATATTAAGATAGTCTGTTTCAATGGTACTCCTAGATGATTACACTTAAATAATATTCCTCTACAAACCTAATCAGCCTAATATGATTTATACTTTGCTGAATGCTGGTCAGACATTCGACTCACCAGATCCGGTTGCTATATGATCAAAACTTCTTGAAAAAATGTACTCCGTAGTTGAAAAAGAGGACAAGTTTAAATTTGGAAAGCTTGTGAGCTACAGCATGATTGGCTTCCCTTTAAATCTTTTGAATTTTAATTAAACACGTAATAGCCTAAAGAAGGTAGCTAGCTGGTCACAAAGGGAAGCATCTAGATGGAGCTCCATTATATGCTATGTTAGGCAATGCAGCATATTCATAGTATCGCATCATCCCAAGTAATCCCTTTCTTCCTCATGTAATTTCCATGGATATCTTCACAATTCAGTAAATTTAACGAAGCAATAACTGGTCCCACACAGAAGCAGCCAAATGAAGCTTCCTTGAATCCAACCCCTCGCCTAACTAATGGTGGATACCAAGGCACCTCAGCTAGCTAATGCAACAAAGTGATGTATGTTTGCAGTTTCTCTTATCCCAGAAGTTAGTTGAAAGATCACACGATTAACTTAAGTTTTATCTTTTTCACAGTACTTGCACGAGAAAATCGAAACAGACATCTGAGCATTGAAAGCCAGTTAATCAGGATTTCAGAAACACAATTCTAGATGTAAGGAAAACTAACTTAAAAACAACAATAATACCACTGCAGCCTTAAAGGTGGCCACTAGAGGACAGTTCTAAGCAAATTAAAGCACATAAAAATATAATGAGCCTAACGAAGCTTTTGTTTGCCGATATATTGGCCAATGCAACCTGTTCACAAAGCCAAATCATCCTAAGGAATCTCTCCTTCACCATCCCTCTTATTAACCGTCGAAGAATGAACACGTGGTCTGCTAACATGATCCAATTAAGGATTCGTGAAAATAGAACCAAAACTGAGCCTAAAGAAAATGAAAAAGAGAATCACCTTCGTTTCTGGTGCTTTAACACCAAACGCCTCTCCCGCTGCTAGCCTTTCACTAGATTCCTAGAGGAAGATGAACATAAAAAATACTCATAATAAACTTAACACACATAAAATGAATCTAGGACATAAGGAAATGATAATGCAGTTAAACAACACTATTGATTGCAAGATACGTAAAAATTGTGGAAGATTTGAACATGACCCATGTAAACTAACCGGATGATACTTCAGTAGATTGTGAATAATAGTAAGCCGGATTTTCTCCAGCATATCAGGATCCTCAACTTTTCTTCCAGAGCCTCTTCAAAATCATATAACAATGTCATCAATAACTTTGGTTGTAATTCCAATATAAAGGGAAAAAAAATAGAACCTCTTCAAATCAGATAAACACGTGTTCGCCCTAGCATATGAGTATATGACACAGACACTGCAACTAAGGAAATTACCATGCCTATAGGCTATAGCACTATCGATAATTATAGTATTTTCCATCCCGTCACCCATTCCAAATTTTCTTTATTAGTTGACTCATAGCAGAAGATTGTTTCGAGTGAGAGATAAATAAGCATTTGAAAGAATCTGATAGTATTACATAGGAGCTAATGTCTTCAATTCCCTAATTCTCCTAAATAGAAGCATGACATCCAGCTTAACAGGCTAACAGCACCTCGCTTATTAGATGATCTTTGTAAATGAAGCTCAAGAATTATTCGAGGAAGAAATGCATAGACTATAACATTATCGGGTGCAAAGAGATCAGTAGCACGCGAAATTAACTAGCAATTTATACATCATAGTCCAAGCACCTTCCTCAATATACCTTGCATCCAATCCCCCAATTGTAGGAAACGTAAGCCAAGAATCACTTCCAAATACGAGAAACAAAATTTGAAAGAGGCACATAGTTAATCGAGTCACACTTTTGGGCATACAGCCCAGAGACAATTTAAACAATCATTTTGGGATGGTTATTATCATTAACATGCAGAATGCAGACTTAGAGAGGCAAAAACATACAAATGCGTTATAAATAACTTTGATTGCTTGACAGGCCCTTCAGTAGATACAGTTCCTTTTGAAACATCTAAACCCAATTCTTTCAATGCCCTCATCTGCAACAAGTGTTCGAAAGAAGATATTGATATTCTTGGTTTTCCAAAAGGTGAAGCGCATATATTACAGAAAAAACTGTTATGCGAGCAGTTCAAATGTTAAACAAGAAGTAACTAACTTATAGTTGCCAATACAACATTAACTCATTGCCTCAAAGGCTCCCACCTATGGCATGGTAAGGGGGTTGAAACTACATATCCTTTTTCATTTTCAATAAATAAATACAAATAGGTTGTTTCAGATGACCCATGATGAAAATTGAGTTGAGAACTTCATTTTATTGATTGCTACATAATATAAAAACTAAAAGTTTATCCAACCATTTAACTTTATTCCATAATATTACAAAGTAAAAAAAAAATAATCATCTCATACAATATAGTTTTACACTAATATATTATAACAAAATGAAATACTAAAAAACCAACAAGTTGCTCTTAGGTTTCCATTCAATGAGAAGATAACTTTACCATTCACATTCAAAGAAACTCTAAATTGGTGAATGACACCTCCCCTCCCAACTCTGTGTTTCTGATTGTTCAGGCACCATGTAATATTATGAAAATGGACGAAAACGTTTCTTAAATATCCTTACAGAATGAGCCATGAGGTCATTTACTCTTTTTCGTCAGAACAAACCACGGAAGGTCCAATTATCATAAGTTTTTAAAGAACTTAAAGGTAGCTGGTTACAATGTAAAATGCTAACAGATATAAAATATGACACTCATTTACCAGTATAATTAGTTACTACGCAGTACGGACTACGAAGTATCACAAGGTAATCATTCAATGCACTCAATATTTGAAGGGTGGATAGGAGAATGAACTCTAATTATTTCAAACATTACAATTCAGTAAAGCACTTAAGCAGGTAACTTCACCGTGTCAATGAGAGCTCCTAGACGATCTCCAAAGCTAAGCTGCACAATTGTCGAAACTGGGTCTGAATCCTGATCAATTAGAACTATGGGCATTGGCACGGGGTCTGAATCCATATCTGACATCTGCAGCATAAAATTGGTCAATTAAAATAAATTTGAGTACTCAGATTGAAAGTACATACTAAAAATTAATTACTATACAACAACAACAACATCAGAGCCTTAATCCCAAAATGATTTGGGGCCGGCTGACATGAATCATCCTTTCGAACCGTCCATGGGTGAATGCACGCCTCAAAATGCGAATAAAAAAAGGGAAGATGAAAAACAAAAAGGAAGAACGAAAATGTAATGGAAAGTCAAGGTAAACTTAGGGGTTTTAAAATCGAATTCCGTCTTTCTTTTATAAAAACTTAAAATTTAAATCGAGAGAAAAGATTAAAACGATTTTTAAAAACCGAAATAGAGTTTAGGATCCGGAATGAACCAGGTAAAATCTATAAGAAAGTGGTTGGTGAAAAAGTGTAATAAAGGAGAGAAAAATAAATAATTTAATTTCTTTAAATTAAATAAAAAAACATTAAATCTGTCAAAAAACATCAAATACTAAAAATCCACATGTATCCTTTCCCTCCATTGTGCCCTCTCCGTCACCATACTCTCCTCAAGCCCTAGAACTCTCATATCGTGCTCTATCACTCTCAACCATGTCTGTCTCGGTCTTCCTCTGCCTCTAGGGACCTTTTCTGTTCTCCAAGTCTCCAGCCTCCTAATCAAAAGGCGTCCATAGGTCTCCTTCTCACATGGCCAAACCATCTTAGTCGGTTTTCCATCATCTTGTCCTCTATTGGCGCCACTTTTACCTTTTCCCTAATCACCTCATTCCTTAACCGATCTTTCCTTGTATGTCCGCACATCCACCTCAACATGCGCATCTCCGCCACACTCATCTTTTGAATGTGACAATGCTTCACGGCCCAACACTCGGAGCCGTAAAGTAGAAGCGAGTGCCTAATTGCCGTGCGATAAAATTTTCCCTTTAATCTTTGGGGCATATCTTTATCGCATAGAAACCCTGAAGCACTCTTCCATTTCAACCATCCCGCTTTAATTCTGTGAGCCACATCTCCGTCTAACTCCCTATCTTTTTGAATAATAGATCCTAGATATCTGAAGAAATCCGAACCCTCAACAACATTCCCATCGAAAATAATACTCCCCGCCTCTGTCGATCTCAACCCCGCCACCTTAGTGAATTGACACCTCAAATACTCGGTCTTACTCCGCTCGGCTGAACCCACGAGTCTCTAAAGTCTGCCTCCACAATTCCAACTTTCTCTCCACCCCCTCTTTTGTCTCATCAATCAACACAATATCATCAGCAAACATCATACACCAAAAATTAATTACTATAAAGGACAAATATTTCAAATGACAGCACCCTGTCGGACAGTTAAACAATAACAATCACAAGTTACATAGTACGGAAAATAATATTCCTTGTATTATTGTATATAGAGGGCATGCATCACAATCTTCAGTCAGTTATACAAGCAACTTGACATGACTGTCTGACATAACATTCAAGGATACGGGTATGAAAATCAATCCCCAAACTAATCATTCTCAATTCTAACACTTCTCCCAGCAAAAACAGAAAGGGAGTCTCAACTCTCACACGACCACAATATAGGAATGATAAGTGTATGAATCTTACAATATTAACTGTGATGATTTGAAATCGTTTCTCACAAACATATACTCCCTCTATGCCAACCATTTGTTTACCTTTTTTTATTTTTTTGTGAGGGGTATTTTAATCAAAGGAAACAAATGATTGAGAAAGGAGTGCAATTTTAAATGTTCCCCAACTTTTTCATGCTTCATAACTTAAATTTCTGTCTCAAAGACGTGTATCCGTACCCAAAAAACTTAGTTTAAACAGTGTCCTTGTGTCTTTAAAAATGAGTCATGACAAATGTCAGAATTGGATATTCCTTGTATTATTGTATATAGAGGGCATGCATCACAATCTTCAGTCAGTTATACAAGCAACTTGACATGACTGTCTGACATAACATTCAAGGATACGGGCATGAAAATCAATCCCCAAACTAATCATTCTCAATTCTAACACTTCTCCCAGCAAAAACAGAAAGGGAGTCTCAACTCTCACACGACCACAATATAGGAATGATAAGTGTATGAATCTTACAATATTAACTGTGATGATTTGAAATCGTTTCTCACAAACATATACTCCCTCTATGCCAACCATTTGTTTACCTTTTTTTATTTTTTTGTGAGGGGTATTTTAATCAAAGGAAACAAATGATTGAGAAAGGAGTGCAATTTTAAATGTTCCCCAACTTTTTCATGCTTCATAACTTAAATTTCTGTCTCAAAGACGTGTATCCGTACCCAAAAACTTAGTTTAAACAGTGTCCTTGTGTCTTTAAAAATGAGTCATGACAAATGTCAGAATTGGATATTAACACGTGTCACCTCATCCAAGTAACAGAGTTAACAACTTAATAAACATACTGCATACACCACCAGAAGCAAGGTCGTCAAAAGATGAAGAAGCCATTCTACAATCTACATTGCATACTCATTCTACATTAAATCATGCAGGTGAACAATGGAAGCAAGGAATTCAGTAAAAATTGTGCTAGATACATAAAAAGTGACAGGAAGAACTACAGAAATGGAAAAAAAAAGCTAAACAGAATTCAGAGAATCATATAGCTGTCAAAAGAGAAGCTAAGAAAGTACCAGCGCAAAATATACCATAAACATCGCTCATATATACACAACTAAATCAATAGAAGTACAGTATTTCAAAATGAGCTTCCAGCAGCTCTTACGACCTGTGTGGTTTCTGCAGAAAAGGGGGGAGGAGGGGACACGAAACACAATGTCGCATGATCACATCCCCATACTCTTTTAAAAATAGAGAACCTACTCCTCATCTGATTTTAAGTATGTATGAAAGGTAATTTTTTTTTGCTCTTTAATGCACAAATTGACAAAATATCCAAACGAACAAAACGGACCTTATCAAAAAAATCACGTAACTGGTTTAAAACAAGGCTGCAAAAGAATATTTACAACATAAACTACATAAGCATACTATCATACACAAAGTTGATCAAGAAAGTTCCATAGGCCACAAAAGATGTATACATACAATCGGATCACGAACAGAGTATAGACCAAATAATCGGAGAGGAATTAATAGCAATAGATGATCAACCTTTTATTAAATTGACCATCACAGTATTACCTTATCCTTATGAATACCACTAAATTTCAAAGAATAATTACAAATCACAAGTAAGAAATACATAAGAGCAAAAAAGTGAAAACTCACCAATGAACTCACTGAATTTGTTCTCTCTGGAAAAGCTCGCAAAACACCCCTGAAATTACATAGAACAGAAATGATACACATAAAACACAACAAACAAGTATAAAATATTGCTACCTCCAACTAATAAATACTCGTATATCCTACTTTCGTATCACGTATTTACAGAAGGATTTTAAGGTGGAATCAGAAATATCAATACTTATGTTTTTATTATTTATTTTGCAAAACTTGTATAGAATACTACTAGTATCTATAGTTCTAATACATAATCGTCTCAGTAAAACACGAAACACAATGCAAAGTAAAATCGACGTGAAATACAGTATAACTGGTGGTAGGATCTTATTACCTTAAATCAACAAGTCAACAATAACAATGCTAAAAAAAATCAAATTATCGATATATTCTACAAAAATTACCAACTGAAACTTACCAACTTAGTAACTATAGTATGAATATACATATACAATCATCAAAAACAAAACAAAAGCGACTGAGCCAAAAAAAAATGAAAGTGAAATACATTTTAATCACCAAGTCAACTATAACAAAGCTAAAAAATAAAAATCAAATTATCGCTATCTTTTGACTAAATTATCAACTGAAACTTACTCCGTACAATTTGGCAGAAATTCCAGATTACACTGGTTTAACTATAGTATGAATATACATACACAATCATCAGTAAATCAAAACAAACTCCGATTGAGCGAAAGAAATTTGACGAGAAATATGCTACAATCAACAGTCCAGAACAACAAAGCTAAAAGAAAAAAAAAAAAAAAAAAATAACATCATCCTATTTTTCTGCATAAATTATCAATTGAAACTCGCAATTTAGTAGAAATTCCGGAAACATAATCATCAGTAAAACAAAATGTTATTGAGCAAAATAAAATGAAAGCGAAATACACTAAAATCAACAAGTCAACAATAACAAAGCTAACAAAAATCAAATAATCACCTATTTTCTTCATAAATTAGCAATTAAAACTTACAATTTCGCAGAAATTCCAGAAAAAACTGTTTCAACTAAAGTATGAATTTACACACATAGTCATCAGTAAAACATGCGATCGAGCAAACTAAACCGAAAGCGAAATACAGTATAATCAATTAACAATAGCAAAGCCTAAAACGTTCAAATCATTACTATTTTCTTCACAAATTACAAATTTAAACTCACAATCTAGCAGAAATTCCAGAAAACAATGTTTTAACTATATAAAATCATCAGTAAAACAAAATGCGATTGAGCGAAATACAGTATAATCAACAGGTCAACAAAAACAAAGCTAAAAAATAAAATAAAATAAAATCATCACTATTTTCTTCATAAATTATGAACTATAGTAACTTACAATTTAGCAGAAATTCCAGAAAACGAGAGTCCATGCGGAATGAATGAAGCAGAATAGTTGATCGGACAAAACGAAGACGAGGAATCGAAGAAGATAGGTGAAGATCGACGAAGAGAGAGAGTAGGTGATACGACAACGTTTGTAGCAGTCGCCATTGTTGCAGTTGTGATAGTTGAAGACACGGAAGAAAGAGAGAGAGAGAATCGGGAAGAAAAAAGAGATGATGAGGTAATGAGATGATATGAGCAAAGTGGAAGTGCAAGTGTTGCTGCTGCGTGATGACTCAGCTGTTACCAAAGCTTGCGTATGATCCTCCAATTGTAAGCTTGCTACTTTTTTTGGTCTTGCTTAAAAATGATTATTTATTGAATGATTGCTTCATTCCAAAAATGTCAATCATTTTCGAGTTAGGACCGTCTTCATTACCTCCAAAATAATACTCCCTTCTATTTCGAATAACCGTCTTATTTGGATAATGGCACGAAAATTAAGGAATGAAGTTAAAATTATGAAAAGTATTGTATAGGGGTAAGAATATAGTAGTTAAATAATGAAAAATATTGAATATGATAGTTTAGGGGTGGTTGGGATGGTAAATAAAGAAAAGAGTCGAGGGTAGGAAAATCAAAAAACATGTCCAAATATGGTAAATGGGATAGTCATGTGAATAGACGGAAATGGCAAATGGGACAGTTATTTGGAATAGGAGGGAGTACTTCGTAGATGATTCATTACATCCTACACATTATCATCCATTACTTAAAGTTATGACCAGTTAGATCGTTTCAAGATAATATTTAAACCGTTAAGAGGAAATGGAGAGGGGGAAATAATGGAAAGGATCCAAATTGGTCATTTTCACAGGTCATCTTTTAAATTTCGTTTTCGTTCCGGTTATTTGTTTAATTTCCGTTAGTTTATGGGTTAAAACGAAGTTATTGTAAATGATAGGTCGTAGGTTCAAGTCTCGTTTAATTAATATAAAGAAACGTAAAGAAATGACATAAAACCTATGAATACGTAAAAACTTAGCTGGATTAGTTAACAAAACACGAATGGATATTACTTTGCACAATCATAATATTTTCAATTTCAAAAGATAAACAAAAGAATAGAACATTGTTTTGAAAATTTGTTTGATTTTGCAGAGTTCTTATAGGTCAATTTACGACGATAATTGTCCCTTTTTCAACCATTGTGGTTAGACTTGTACTCCGTAGCTAGTTAGGAACATAATCACAATAAGAAGCCCTAGGATTATTAATCCGACCAAGGATCACATTCACGCAATCATCTCAACTCCTTAGTCATATTATGGTGTTTCAACCCCAAGTTACATCAACAAAGTCGAAACCTTGTACTTTTTTCCGGAGATTTCAAGGTATAAAACTATTATGACGCAATATCATGAACTCCCGCTACAAGAAGCTTTGATAGTGACATAGTTTCGGTTATAGACAGGCAAATAAAAAGGTAAAGCGGCCATCAAACTGCAGTAGAAAATCCATTAGCCCATTTCGCCTAATTTAAAACATTATGTGCATTTGATGTACAAAACCTTGCACTTGATGCCTCCTAGAAAAACTAAGCTTTCTGTTGTTTGACCTGGACAAAAGCTAAATGCAAACCTAATATGCACAAAAGTTGTCGAAGCCATGAAGTTTGAAGCACCCCTAAAATTCTAGTGTTGGGAGGTCGATGTCGAACAACTCCAGAGATTCGACATCTCAGGTCTCTAGCAGATCTTCACAACCTTGCTGTTTCCTCTGGGACAATAGAACATGCATCATTCATAAATAACTAATTTGACCCGAAAAGTATTCTGACTTGAGCCGTATGACCTGGGAACCTGTTTGACAGATCTTAACTTATGTTCCGCCTGATATCAGCTTGGTCATTTTACTTGGGACTTGAATTACATCAACTCAACAACAGGTTCCTTATCCAGGTCAAGACACTTTCCAAAGAGTGGCAACATAACCAGTCAGTAAATATGATCCAGCGCAACAATTCCAGGTACGACTTCAGGCAGCAAAAGTCAACAGTCAATTGTAGGCTCAAAAGACAGGGTTTACCCAAGTAGCAACAAAAAGGTAAGTCACACGCAGACCGAGGCTTTATTAAATCAGAGGGACCGTGTACCCTTCACCGTCTCGCCAGTCAATTCTTTTTTAACAAGCTTCAGAATTTCAGTTACCTGCAACAAGTGGAAAACAGTCGGGGATGAGGTTACTATATCCCCACAGATGAGATTCAGCAATGTCAAACTTAGCAGCTGGTAACAATCAGGAATTCAGGATGAGGTTTTATGGAGCTATAGCAAAATATAAACCGGCTACAGAAACCCTACTAATAGAGCCTAAAAATATGGTGAACCAAACCCGGCTGATAATCAATTCAGCTTGACACGTTTCATATAAGGTCAAATCACAAAAGCATAGAACATTGAAATCAACCAAGGAGCTCCAAAACTTTTAACTAGGTACATGAACCTATCACAAACAAAAGGCCATATGAAAACACACACATTTATTAATGCGAAAGTGCGAAACTACAAATTACATAAATTCAATTACTCGCAAGATTCACAAGTCAACGCTATCATTTCACTAAATGGCACAATAACAATTTTAGAATCAAAACTAACGAAATAAGATGCAGGACTATAGCAAATGGAAGGATGTGAGGGAGAGCTTACTCCAGGGTAATGTTGTAATATTGGGGAATAATGATCAAGTGCTACATAAACTTTTTCCAGAAGGCTTAAGAGAGTTTCCACTTCATCTCCTAAAGCATCAACCTGTAATGCAAATATGCAATGAGGAAAACGAATAAGAAAGTTGGAGAAGTATAATGGGCACAGATTGAATGCAAACCATTGGAAATAATACTAGATCTACAACATAACGCTGAGGTATGTCTGAAACATACAAATATAGTTCCGTCTCACTTAAAAATGTCAACTTCTAAGTGGTAATCATCCATCAAAGCAAAAAGTTATTGAAACAAAAATTTAAATAATAAAAGAGGCCGTGAATGAAGAGTATGAAATAAGGATTGAAGTGGCAACGAGTATACCATGAATCATGGATCATCTTCTATCAACAAAAAAATCATCTTCTAGCATCATCATGTGTATATCCAAGCTCAAGGGCTAAATTAACTGTTCTTGTGAGAACTTATTCACGCATATTTTTCTTCAATTCAAGTTTGAATCACTATATGAATTGTTATTGTCGTGATACAAGTAATAAAATAATATTTCAGGAAATTTTCTCAGCTCATGTCTTACCCCAATATCAGGTTCAGCAAGTAATGAGAACTCAACAACATAGAGATGGATCTTTTTTTTATTCCTTTTCTTTCATTAGGGGCAGAGAGCTGATCAGATATTCGATCCAAAGTGTTAGTTTGGATCGGATATCCAAATTAGAAATTCCTGAAATGAGATATCCATATCCGATCCAAATATTTCGGATATCAAATAATAATCGGATCGGATGCAGATATCCATATTGTGAATTTACGTACGATTAAGTTGAAACAATATCATATTTGTTGATTTGCTTCTTTCCCTACTTCAATGATCTGGACATAAACATTTATGTACCACTTACATGCTATTCTCAAATTTTAACACTGTTTACAAATCACGAAAAGTTTCTATTTCGATAAATATACTTAAAATAGCAGTGAAAGTTTCACAACAACAACAACAACATCAGAGCCTTAATCCCAAAATGATTTCCAAAAAAATAGAACATTTCCGAATTAATAAAGAATCCATATTTCAAGGATCGCCGTCAAAATACACCCATAAAATCAAAATTTGATAAGAAAATAAGAAAATAATTAATAATTTTCGGATCGGATTGGATATCTAAATGTTCTAAAATTAATATCCATATCCGGTCTCAATAAACAAAAACTCGAATCGGATATTCGATCCAAACTTAATTTTCGGATCGGATATCCAAAATTACGGATCGGATTCGGAAGGATAACGGATATGTTTGGATAATCAGATTTTTTTCGCAAACTAGTTTATATGACCTTACCTTTATTTATTTCCATATAATGACTACTCGTGTTTTCCTTTCTTTTTCACTTTTTTTTTGTTTTCGATATTTCACCCAACAATCCAACATTGACATTTTCAAATAATGATTTATTTAAGCGGGCCTCAAATCAAATCTACTGACGTCTTTTATATGCGTTTGACCAATATGCAACACATTCCAGCCCATAATAATGCGTATAACTATGTGCCATGTTATTACAGTAAAACTTAGAAAGACAGTTCTTGGATGTACCTCGGCTTCGGCCTTTTGAAGGTCAGAACATCTCTTCTCCAATCTTTCCTTGTACAATAAGCTAGTCCTTCGAAGGATATTAACCTTTGGAGCAAGAGAGCGTAATTGAAAGGCAGAATGTTCTAGCCTACACATGAAATTGCATTGTTAAATGTTGCATAAAGGTTGTTAAGATAATGCCAAAAACATTTGCTAATGTGGAAAAACGAAAGGAGGAAATGACTCCAAACAATAATCTTAATCTACACCCTTCATCCTCTTTCTCACAATCTTTTCCTCCCTTGACCTCTTTCTAAGGAAAAATTAATTCCAATCCCATTTTCCACAATCAAGGATTTCGTTGATAGTAATGTTCCCAACCAGGCAATGACTAACATGAATTGCTATTTCACCTATTTTTTTCACTCACATCTGCAGTCCGCTCAAATTTAAACATAAATATTTTCAAATTTTAAGCTTGATCACATTAAAGTTTTGGATACTGAAATATACGAAGTATTAAATAGACATAACCCACATGTTTAATCTACGTGGGTTCTGACTGAATATCCACGACTAAGATGAATCAGAGAAGGCAGCACTTGTTCATTATCGTAATACAATGTAGTAGCTGTAAGCCTGTGAATAATTAAATTGTCAAAAAATATTATACATTTAAAATATAGTGTATATACCTTGAACCATGCCAGCCAATTCTTTCATTTGTACTTTGTTCAAGATCAGCAATTGACTTTGACAAACCATCAATGATATGGCAAAAACATTCCAACTGCTTCTTGTGCTCACTATTATTTGCTTTGACAAAGTCCATTTCATTTTGCTGTTGTTCAAAAGCTGAAATAATCCTCGCCTTTTCTTCGTCGGATTCCCTCAATCTACTTTCTAAGACTAACCGTGTGTCATTCAATTTACCGACTTCAGCCATGAAAAGATCAACACAATTTTGAGATTCCTCCAGCTTCTCCTTTAGTAAAACCAGTTCTTGATCTCTGTTAGCAATTAAGTTATCCTGTTCTGTTCTCAAATCCATCAGTTTATGAAGTTCCTCCGTGACTTTAAACAAGGATATATCCTTGTCTTCAATTAAATTTTCAAGCACCAACACCTGATGCTTCAGCTTTCCATTTTCTTCAATTTCCATGCGCAAATCCTCGTCACTTTCTGAAACTTTGGCTTCGAGGTAAACCAAACTTTCATTGTCCTTCAGACACTTCTTCTTCAACTCATTGAGTTCCATTGACATATCTGTAACCACTTCTTGGAATACGATATCATAAACCTGTTGCATCAGATTGGACATTAAGTTTGAAGTTTCTTCATTGTTTGATTCATTGGCAGCAATAACCTCATGGAAAGCTTCTTCATAAACAGTTCCAATTATTTCTTGCATGATTATAGACTTCAGATCTGAGTCTCCATTATCCGATTTCCCCTCAGCAACCAACCCACCTAGAATGCAATTGTAGATCTCTTCACTAATAAATGTTTCTAGTCGCGCATCCTCCAAAGAATTGGTGAGACCATCTACCAATATCTGCAAGTTCTCCTCATTGATCACATGTTGTGCCAATTTCTCTGTACCATCAGAAACTTGCAAAGACAAGTAAGAGGCTTCCAATTTCTTGCTGTTGAGCAACTCCCTAAGGCGGCAATTCTCAGACAAAAGGTTATTCAATGTGTCCCTCGAATGATTACAAAATTCAGACAGCTTTTCATTCTGAACAAGGATGTCATCCAATCTTGTAATGGCCTCTGATAGCTTCTTTGTTAACGATTCAAAATCCTTCTCTTTTCTAGCTACAAAATGTCCCCGTTCCTTATGTTTCAGATATTCACGCTTAAGGCTATAATATTCTTCCATCAATTGCTGGACAGTAGACTCGTGATCCCGTTTCATCTGAGTGATGTCATTCCTAAAGTACTGGAAGAGATCTGTCTTTGACAAGTGACTCAGCTTAGCTGGAATACTCGTTAAAGCCTCCTCACTTACACCATTTACATCCCAAAGGCTACCAGATTGATGTTCTTGACTACCAAACACTTTGCGATGGAAAATATCTGCATCTAAAGGCCCTTGTGGACTAAGATGCCCAGCCTCAAGACTATCCAAAGTCTTCTGGATGGACCCTAATTCATGACGAAGACTCGAAATATCTTTGCATCGATCAATAAAATCTAGAACATTATCAACATTCAAAAGTTGCCTCTCATGTTCCTCGCGCAAACCCTCAACAAAAGTACCAAAAACCGATCCTTCTACTTTTCCACAGATCTCCGACTCGCTAAATGTACCACAGCGACATTGTCGGCTACGTAAATCCTTATTCAACCCTGCTACTTCTAGTTCTTTAGCAGCTACTACCTCAGCAGCATCTTGTGATATGGCAGTCACAATGCCCTTGATGACAGAGTCACTTACCATCCTTGAGATGGTAAGACGGTCATCTATATCCTCTAGGAACATATCCATGTCATGAATAATCTCATCCTCAACATTTTCACTCCCTTTAAAATCAAATTTTCCTGCTGGAATGAGTCCACCATTGCAATAGCCAGTACCATTTTCCAAAACCCCGTTACACTCCGCCTTAACACTTGCCATCAATCCTCACAGTAATTCCAAGTTTTTAACCAACTCTCACTACTCCAACCTGTACAATAATGGACATTGATTCTTATAAACCAAACAAATCACACTGCCAAAATTTAAAATAAGAAGGAAATCAATGTCTAAAACGACTTTTCGGCCTTATTCTTTTGGACTCAAATTTCGTTCATTTCAGTTCATTTAGTTTAGTTCATTCATTTCAGCCAATTTTAGTCTAAAAGAACATGGCCTAACTCCGAAAACTCCGAAAACCTCTACAAAATGTTCTTTCACTACTCTACTTCTCAACAACATTATCTCATATGTAAACCCTAAAATTTCAGTCATTCACTCATTCACACAGATATCTCAACTGCCCAGATTAAGTTCAACCAAAAAAATAGCATATACTCATTATTCTACAAAAATTCAAAAAATGGCATTCATTTTTATCCATTTATCTTCAAACAAACATGAAAAAACACTTTTTGTTTTTGTTTTTTTTAACTAAATCACACAATAAAACAAACACACCAAAAGAAAATTAATTAAAATTTATTAGCAAAAAATTCAAGCAATTAAACAGAGAGTATCTTACCATACAAACTCAAAACAACAAATTCAACATCAACCCAGTACAATTAAACAACAAAAATACACATAACCCATCATATAAACATAACCCAGATACAAATTTAAACAATTCAAGCTAAAATTAAAGCTACCCATTTAAAATAACAATAAAATAAAATTACCCACTAAATAAAATTAATTAATTTGACCAATTTAGAGTAAAATTACTGAAATTACCAGTATTTAGGAGTGAAATTGGTGCAAAAGAATAAAAGATTGCAACTTTGCATGTAATTGAAGGAGTTGGAAGTTGGGAGGAGTGTAAATTAGGGTTTGCAATTTGAAAGGGGGAAGAAAAAGAGAAATTAATGTAATTTATTAATTTATTAAAGAGTTGTTGGTAAAAATGTTGGATTTATTAGTAAGTCATAAATGAGCGGGAGAAAATTAGTATTATTAAGGCACGAAATTGGTGTTTATTTACTAGATTTGCCATTCTAGGTTGAAATAAAGTTTTGTTTTTTGTTGAGATTCCTATGTAATTAAGGTGGGTCATGTGATTTTAATTCAAAAAAATAGAGGTGGGTCATGTGATTTCTAATTTCTTTGGCATTATCTAATGCTAGTGATGTAATCTTTCTTAGTTGGTTTGGGTAGGAGTGAAGGAATTCTTTTATGTTTAGGGGTGGCATCCAATGGGAGGATAGTTGGTTATCCTTTCTAATCAGAAATGTAGAGATTGTGGCCTAATTTCAACTCATTTTAATTTAATTCAGCTTTATTTAGTTTAGTTTAGTTTCATTCAATTCAGTTCAGCTTATCTCTTCATAAATTAACTCCTAATTCGGCTCCATTTAATCCAACTCGACTCCATTTAATTCGATTCAGCCAAGCTCCATTCAATTCGGTTCCTTTTATCCCAAAAGAAGAGGGCTTTAATATATTATGGAGGCTTCACTTCATCAAATCCATGTTCATTCACTTAGGAGCGTAGACAATTATATAATAATATAATGCATATAATAAAGGGTTATTTAATGAGAATACTCCAAACTATTGGGCTGCTTCTCATAATACTTCAAACTATAATTTAACTACCAATATACTGAACTATTACACCCTTTATCTTCTAATATAATTGCATGTTTTTTAACCTGAAGTAGCAGGTCAAGTCCATCCTTGCCCCTTTCTAATTTTTCTTCATCGTCCTCCTCCTTCATACCTGCAATTTCCCCCCATATCTCCTTAAATTTTCCTCCATTATCATCTTCATTAATTAACTTCATACTAAAAATCTAAAAAACCCAGAAAAACAACATTTGCATCAAAGACTTTATGTGCTTAATAAGGCACTAACTTAATAGTTCACTCTACAAAACCCATATATTACACTAGTTTGTAACAAAACTTCAATTAATCGACGCACAATATCTGAAATCAAACATAACAATCAACCGATGCTTAGCTTAAAAATGGCAGTAATTTAATAGTTTTCTCCTACAAAGTTAACAAACATCGAAATTTAACAAGAAAAACTCGTTAATTTGCAGCAAAACCTCAGTAAATCGGCGAACAATGTACGAAATCAAACGGTAATCAATCAATGCTACCCAACAACAAGATTAACATTATATGCTAACTTAATATTTTGCAGAAAAACCGCAATTAATCGACGAACAATCTACGAAAATACGAAATCAATCGCAATAATCAATCAACGCAGCTCAACAATAATCAATCGATGAGCTCAACTATAAAATAAAGTTAAATAAATCAAAAATCAACCGAAAAACTAAAAATTAAATAATCAAACTTCAATAAAAACAATTTCAACAACTAAAATCAAGCCCACCAAATTAATGGCAACCACGCATAAAAAACTCCATCCTCAATTAAATCTGACCACTTCACCACAAAAAAAAGTGGCTCAAGGTGAAGATTATAGTTTGTCGGCATGGTGTTGATGGTTTATTGGTGGTGGTTGTTAGGTTTATAAGGTGTGGTTAAAATAATGGTGAAGAAGGTGATAAAATGATGTGTGATTGTTAATGTTGTTTTTGGAGCGTGTGTGATGTTAAGGGTGAAGACGGAAGAAGGTGATGCATAATTCCTTTAAAGATAACCTGATTAATAGGTAGCAGGTTACTCAAGTTTATCACGAGAAGAGGGTGTTAATAGTTGGTTTTATTTTGAAATTAAATGAAGTTTGTAGTATTTTGAGAAAATCAGCCAGAGTATTTATATTAAATAACCCTATAATAAAGGTAATAAACGGTCAACTTCATGTCAAATTGGGCCAGATAGAGACAATTATATTCACAAAAGTTTTAAACTTATTTTGAGTCGAATTTCAAATAATTCAGACGAAATTCTAAATTGCTTTTAATTAACTTTACCTAGAGCTAGCCATTTGGGCGAGCTGGCCCGACTTTATTGAGTTCGCTTGCCTACCTCCAGTTCTCCTTGTTTGCATCCCACCCCACCCCTCCAACGGGTTAGATGACAGCCTTACTTTTTAGCATGCCCCACCCTAGCCCGCCAAAAAGCAAAGGCATAAAAAATAAAATTTTAATTCCGTCCATTAATCCGGCCCGGCCCAACCTAGCCACTGACCGGTTATAATTAAACCTGAACAAGCCTAGCTCGCCTCCCACAACTAGATCGGACAAAATTGACCCGACCCGACACTTGAATTGAGGACACGATCTTGGCATGTAACTTGAATTGACCCGACCTGGATGTTTATTGTTGCAAACTAACAATTACTCGTGATGAACTTGATAATAACAGACTATCCCGACTCGAATTTGACCCGCTTGCTCGGTCTACCTCCAACAAGGAAATTTTTTCTAAAATAGGCGATTTTCACCAATTATTTAACGAAATGGGTCGAATCTCAAATTAATTACCCAAAATGGGTCCACATCATACCCGAAGCTAGGTTCGTATCTAAGTCGCCATCTCGGTCAACGACCAAACTCAAAGTCGCCACCCCCCTTGGTGTTTTGGTTTGATGGTCTTTCTTCTTGGAAACTTCCTTCTTCGTGCAAATATGACTTCGACACAAGTCGCCACCCGCCATGGCGACTTAACCCCTCACACTAGCTCGTCAATACCAAGCCTACGTGGACCCATTTTCGACAATTAATTTGAGACTCGACCCATTTTGATAATTAATTGGACAAAATCGCCTATTTTGGAAAATCGTTCTCCAACAAGCCGATTAGATGCCAGATGGACTTGGCATGTCCCGACCCGGGCCCATGGCCAGGTCTACCTTACCCATTCCACATTCGAAATGGGTCCATGACAAACCATAATGTGTGTACCAACATCCTTAGATTAGCTGGACATGAAACAGAGATGCAGGTGAATAAATCATAATAAATGTTTTCAAAAAGTCAAAACTGTCAACCCAATCATTGTTCCAAATGATCAACACATTCACATACACAACTGTTTTTTTTCCAACTTTTTCACCTGTACCAAGTCAGCATACATCCTTCCACCTTTGACATTTTCATCATCTTCTTCATATTTTTACCCTCTTTTGACCTTTTTTTTTGTCTGTCTTCCTCCATTTTTCCTGACCCTTTTCATTGCTCAAGGTTAGGGTTTTTTTCCCCTTAAATTTTTGTTTTTGTAATTTTGTATTTGCTGAAGATTCAGGGATGCAAAATTGTTCTTCTGTCTTTTGTTTTTGTTGGTCAATTGTTCTGTTCATAACCCAAGTTTTGATTTTTTTTTTTCCTTTTGTCATTTAATTTATTGGTTATTTAATAAAATTCTCGACGCAGTTTTCATTTTAGGTTATCTGGAAAGTTTATGGCTTTGTTTTAAACTCGGAGGTAAGGCTGCGTACATACAACCTTACGGGAGCCCTTGAGGCAATAGGGTAAAATTATAGGAGCAGTAGTTGTGAAATTCTCGACGCTGTTTTCATTTTGGGTCATCTGGAAAGTGTACATACAACCTTCCATAACATAACCTGTAATTTGCGGGAGCCATTGAGGCAATAGGGTAAAACTGTTGGGGTAGTTGTTGCAGTAATTCATCTTTCACCGCGGTGATGGAGTTGATGGTTTGATTAGGTTAATTGTTGATTACTGTATTTTGTTATACAATTGTGGGTTAGGGTTAATGAGTACGGAATTCCATTTACAGAATCAGTGCGTCTTGCTTCAGACGGGCCTTTTTGGTCTGAAATAATAAGACGGAATTTTGTAACCATTTTACAGTTAAATGTGACCACTATTGAAAACCAGTTACCATAATACAGAATTAGTATGACTGGGAGCATTTGAAGTCCTTTGTCCTGAAGAAGTCAGATGTCTGAAAAAAAAGTGACAAATTTATGAAAAATTACACAATTTCGATTGGTGGGCACATGAAACTCGATAATATTGCTGATCATATTCGCTCTTGTGACTCCCTTTACACGAGAAAAAGCATAATATTACAATCTTCAGTTCAATGCAATTGTCTGCGCGAGCTCCTGCTAGAATTTAATCAGCAGACCAAGTTTGTTGTTGCTTCAGTTCCTTGATTTTATTCAGTTATAAGTTGATGTCTCATCTTTTCTTCAGCAGACCAAGTTTGTTGTTGCTTCTGTTCAATGCAATTGTCTACGCGAGTTCCTCAATTTTGAACTTTTTAAGGCGGCATTTGTTTTGCGGGAGAAGGGCAATAGCAATTAAGCTAGCATGTTATATTGATATGGGGAGCTGAACATTCTATGCTTTTATTTAAGCAATATATGTTGATGTCTCATCTTTTCTCCTTGGAAGAGACTTGGTGATTTTTGGCATTTGTTATATCGTGTATATGAACGTGGCTGATCATTATCTTTCGTCTTGTATGCTCTTGATTTAATTGCTCAATTTTCTTCCCGGATAGGACTCTTCCATGTCTTTAACTCTGTTTGTTCTGCAATTAATTAGGTTCTTCATCGAAAAAGGTTACTCCATTTTGCAGTGGTGGAGTCGATGAATAGACCAATGAATAGACGAATGGAGCTTGGTAGACCCGCCTCAGGTACTCCACTCGCTTTACGCTGGCAATATAAATCATTACACCATGGAAAATTAACAATCTTTGTAATACTTAATTCTGTCTGTGTTTTTTTTTTTATTTATCCTTTCAGGCAAAAAAAGACTGAAGGATCTATTGCTTCTGAAGGACAACCGCTTTTGTGCTGATTGTGGTGCGCCTGATCCTAAATGGGCGTAAGTTCCTGGACTTGTTTTTTCCTAACAGTTGCAGTTGGCACTTTCACGCGTATTTCTGAGAAGCATGCCTGAACTTGTTTTATCCTAACAGTTGCAGTTGGCATTTTCACGTATAGGCGTCTACAGCTTTCCGCTGTCATTAACTATTTGAGATATTCATGTTCATAATTGCTTTTTGCTGATGATAGTCATATTTACACCTCTGAATCCAAAGCCTGTGACTGAATTTACAAGATAGTAATTTTTATGTTTCCGCAGATCTGCAAATATTGGAGTATTTATATGCTTGAAATGCTGTGGGGTGCACAGAAGTCTCGGAACACATATCTCAAAGGTATAATCACTTCCCTCGACACAACACACATTATCAACAACAACAACAACAACATCAACATCAGAGCCTTAATCCCAAAATGATTTGGGGTCGGCTGACATGAATCATCCTTTAGAACCGTCCATGGGTGAACACTCAACTCAAAAATGCGAAAAAATAGAAAACAAAAAGTGAAAAACATAATACAAAAGCCAGATAAACTTACAGGTTTTAAAATCGAAGTCCAGATTTCTTTTATAAAAACTTAGAATTTAAATTCGATTTCTTTTATAAAAACTTAGAATTTTATTCGAGACAGCACACATTATACAGAAAAAAAAAAAAAAAAAAAATTCTCCCCATAGGTATATTTCGTCTTGTCACGTGAGCATCACAACATCAGTAGCAATAGCATGTGAAGACATTGATGCAATGGTTTTCTTCCAGGTATTGTCTGTGACATTAGATGAGTGGTCAGATGAAGACATTGATGCAATGGTCGAGGTCGGAGGAAATGCCTCAGCTAATGCAATATATGAGGCTTTTATTCCAGAAGGAAGCTCAAAGCCTGTACCTGATGCAGGTCATGATGATCGTCAGAGGTTCATCAGGTTTATTTCAGTAGACTCTCCGAACTTCAAGTCAAGTCACCTGTATAATGTTCTTCAGACGGGAAACTTTATATCTATATATATATACTAAGCTATTTTTTTGTCGTTTATTAATGTAGATCAAAGTATGAGCTGCAAGAGTTCCTGAAACCGAGTTTGAGAATATTGTCGATGCCTCCTGCAGTTGCAAAGAGCTCACTTCAACCAAGCTTTTCCAAGAAGCTTATGAATAGTTTCCGTATCTCAAGTTTATCAAAGAAGACCCAGAATTCTGTAAGTCGCGTTTTTTATCCTAATCTGCTCATTGTACTATAGATATATGATGTGCAGTTTACTGCGATCTTGACTGCCACCGCGATTTAAACTAGACTGAATCACAATAGTCTGTCTCTTTACGACTTTCTATGAACATTTGGATTTCATTGCCTCCGTGTCACCAGTGGCTAACCTGCCTGGATTTTATTTGGTTGCTTAGTAAATAGTCCATCTTACGACTTTCTATGAACTTTTCGATTCAGCAGATTTTTTATTTTTATTTTTGTAAATTTTATGACAGGAAGGGAATCAAGGGATGGTTGAATTCATTGGAGTATTGAAAGTTAAAGTGATAAAAGGGATCGATCTAGCCGTCAGAGACATGTTGTCGAGTGATCCTTATGTCGTGTTGAATCTTGGCCAACAGGTGCGTTATTTGTTTCAGGCTATGTTACTGCGACACTTTACTTCACCTGCTTAAACAGATCGGTTTGAATTGGGTCAATCTTGATCGGGTTAAGGCCTGAGATCGGTTTACCAAGCTCGAGTCAAATTTTGAGTGAACCTAGGGCTTGTCGAGTATATACCCAATTCACTTACAACCGTGGATACAGCATATGTTTTTGAAAACCTCGGTCCTTGGACACTCAGAAGTTTTATAAGCCTTCCATAGTGTATTTATTTATGTTTCTAGGGTTTGTTAAGTTCTATGGTTATGTTCCAAAAAACTCGAGGAATTTTTGGTTACGGAATTTGTTAACATCGTTTAAATCTTTATTCAACGGTTGCAGACGGTACAAACATCTATAATAAAGAGCAACCTTAATCCGATTTGGAACGAAGAACTCATGCTTTCAGTACCTCAGAATTATGGGCCTGTAAAATTGGTAAGCTCTCTCCGTCTCACTGATATCACGCGTCTCTTGTACGATAATTTGGTCCGACAATAAACGTTGTTTTTACATTACAGAAAGTGTTCGACTATGACACGTTCTCAGCCGATGACATAATGGGCGAAGCCGAGATTGATATTCAGTCGTTAATCACCTCGGCAATGGCGTTTGGAGATCCGGGAATGTTTGGGAATATGCAGATAGGAAAATGGCTAAAATCAAATGACAATGCACTTATAGAAGATAGCATAATTAGCATCGTCGATGGAACAGTAAAACAACCGATGCAATTGAAGCTCCAAAACGTTGAATCCGGGGAGCTAGAACTAGAACTCGAGTGGATGCCTCTTGATCAATAGCGCCCTTAATATAACTCAGCTCGGGAATGTCGAATGTAGCACAGTCCCAACTTTGTGCCTGTGTTTTAACATGAAATTGGTTTGATTTTTTTTTTTTTTTTTTTTTTTTTTTTTTTTTTTTTGGGTACGTCGGGAGATCAATCGAAAAATAGTTCGTGACAGGGTGTCGGGGGTTAAGATGTAAACATCTAATTTGTTACTATGTATATAACCGAAAGAAAATATAGAGATTTTTTATCGAAAAAAGACATTTAATTGTAATGTATTATTTGTCTAGAAAAGGAAAAATTAAAGCAAAATACATCCTAATTCTATAAATAGAAGGAAAGCTAATGAGGCAAACTATTAGCTAAAATCGGGAACGTAAAGAATTCCCTGGAAATCGAAGAGCTTGTCAATTTAGTGAGTCGTGTTACTTTATCATAATCTAAAACTAAAAGTAATTGAGCTTTTCGCTCAAATGGAAACCGAAGAGTAGATGCTTCAATCCAGCTCAAAATCACAGTTGACTGACTTCATCTCGAGGAACACGGTTATCCTGGAAACGATTTTACAAAGTTGCAAATGTGGAATATATATCGTAAATAAACATTATCATCATTGTCAAACAACCTTGAAACAGAGATGTAAACACTAACCACTTAACCAGTGACAATAAAGAGCACTGGTTTCGAGGCCAGGACTTTGTAATAGTTCAAACATTAGCGGATTTCTGACGATAATCTAATCGTTTTAAGAAACAAGATACATGAAGGAAAATATACTCCTGGTTTGCTGACAAGTTGATCGAACTAGATGAGGTCGAACTACACCGTACTCTTCCCGGCTTGGAGAGACTGCATTCTCTGCTGAAGCTTCATTAACTACCAGAACAAATGCATTAAGTTAATTACAAGAAAATGCACTTTGAAGTTTGAACTAGGAAGTGAAAACTGAAAAGGTTATAACAGCCTTATAATATTATGGCCAGCCTTCAGTTGCATAATGTAAGTATCGACTTGGAATGAAGAACGGAACAATCAAATATACCTTAAATATGTCGATGAATGTCAATACTCCATATACCATCAAGTGATCTAAATATATGAAGAGATAAAATATTGCTTTATCATGACAAATAATAAACATTCATCATACTCCGTATTTAATAACTAATCGATGTTGTGCGTGGTGAAAAGTATATATTGGCTCAAGTTATCATCATACAACCACCAATTTAAAATGACAATGCAAAATGGATGGGTTAAAGTCGCAAAAAGAACTTAATAAGAGCTGTGGTACCAAACTAGCATCCAGTGGATATATTCCTATGAATGAGAATGTGGAAACTCAAGGGTAACCTTTATACCTAATTTCTTAATAGAAGACCAAACAATGCAACTAAAGTGATGTACCAAAGCTAAAATCCGTTGTATGGCATTTTTTACCACCAAGTTGTCACTCTTGACCATGATCCGATCACAACATGTAACTATAGGCCTCAGCCTCAGCCTCTATAACATCCCAGACGTAATCAGCACGCGAAGGTAATTTTAATGTGGCCGATTTCCCCTCTTTTGCAATCAGTTTCGCTACAGCACCCGCTGCTCTAGCTAATTGTCCACCCTTTCCAAGTGTGATTTCTATGTTATGTATGGCCGTGCCTAAGGGCATATCGGTCAAAGGTAGGGCATTTCCCATTTTTATAGGAACTTCTGTACCAGAAACAATGGTATCTCCAATAATAGCCCCTATGGGATGTAAAATATACTCCCTCCGTCCCGGTCAATTGTTGTCCTTTCGTTTTGGCACAAAGACCAAGGAAAGAGGAGAAGGTCAATAACTAAATGACAAGTGGAACAAATTGAATGAGAATGATCAAATTACTCATTAAGTTCATTCTTAAAATAGAAAGGACAACAAATGATTGAGACACCCAAAAATGGAAAAGGACAACAAATGACCGGGACAGAGGGAGTATCTTTTTTTTGATAATAACCTCCTCCCTGCAATCCCTCCTAATCACTCTATCACACAATTCCTACTCCTGCACTTCCTATCTCACATCCTGTCTTTCCTTGCCTTCGCAGCACTCCTTTATAACTTGCCTCCTAAGTCCTACCAATTCCATCTCAGTCAGAACCTCACTAGCCTGCTCTACAATCTTCACAGGGTACTTGTCCAACACTATTACAACCCTGAAACATCTGTTGGACTGAAATCCATCCAAGTCATCTCAATATCCAAGAAAATAAATCCATATTTGCAATGTACGACCCTTTCTCACCGTCAATTCCAGCATTATCAAGTACCAACTATACAGAGCTGAAAGTCTTTGACAATTATACATGGACGCTTCTTAAAACCATATCAAAATTAGCACTTGTCTAATATCTGTTACACCTAGATCCATCGAAGTCATCCTTATACCCAGGTACCCCGTACCTACACAGACTATATCATACCCAAGGCACCACCCTTTCAGTCATTCATAGCCTTACAAACCATACTGATGAAATTTTTTGCCAACCATACTGATATAAAATCATGACAATACAATCGAGGTTCATAAGACAAGAGCATATGGCATTCATAAAGGAGGAACTCCTTGAAGCATCTAAACTCTAAAGAACCTAGTACAAACGAATCAGAGTATTAATGTTATTATTAAAACTAGCACACTAAAAATCAATTGTAATGGCCCGTAAAAATCTACATATACTCAGTGCAATGGACTGCAATCCCTGATGAAGAAAGAGATTTCACCAAATGTTTCCGTCTCCTTAACTATATAGCTTGGCGCACAACAAATTTTATTAAGCCACAAACATTAACGCCTTCCCTCAATGTTTATAAAATATATCCAATTTCCTAAATCTTAAAATCCTCTGCAGTGTAATCATATATTGAGGGAAATGACATCTCAAAATCAACTCCGAATCCAAAGTAGTTATTTAACACTAGGAGATAAATTAATCAGACATTAAATCAGCAAAAAGTTCAACAGGAAGTTGTCTCAACGATAATCTCGCAATGCTACTATCTAAAGCTCACTGAATGTATACAAAAAAAGGTCAACCAATTGAATAAAGCCATGATTTTTTTTAACTAGATTATCAAACAAAGTTTTATTAAGACCATTCAGTGTGTACCAAATCCTCGCACGCGAAATTCAGGATAGCCAAAAGTTGACACTTCTAAATCAGTATCAAAATTGACGTGGCTTCCTTTACACCAGAATAAAAAACTAAAGGATAGCATAAACAGTTGAGAGTAAGGTTACAAAGAAGCACTAAATAAAACAAGAAGAAACCAAATGAATTGATAAAGATTTAGGTACATACCCCCTCCTTTTTGCTATTTTGCTTCCCTTCCATGTCTTGGAGTGTTGCATCAAGACGTTTCCTGAAATACAGACACCCAAAGGCCTAAGGTAAAGATGTGCGGAATTCCTAGAATAAGTATTATACTATTATACGACGAGCAACTCGTATGGTATCTCAGGCAGACAATGAACTTATCACTGTCAATCAAATCTAATGGTTCCACACATAGAAATGAAAAGACAGACATTAGTTGTGGGCCACAATGGCAAAACTGACCCGACCCGATAAGACTGACCCGAGACCTGAAAATGACCCGATAGACCCAAAGTGACCCGAATGACCCAAAATGACCTGAAATGACTTAATCATGACCCAAAATAACCCAAACGACCCGACCCAAAATGACCCGACCCAAAAATGACCTGACGTGAAAGTGACCTGATAAATTGTTGACCCGAAAATGACCCGACGAAGTGACCCAGCCCGAATGACCCATTTGCCAGGTCTAGTTGTGGCCAATATAATGCACACAACTAGAACAAAGAACAAGGTGTCCCTCTGGCCACCCCAGTCCCCACTTTGTTTCGGACAACCTCCAAACATTCCTCCCCTCCTCCCCTTCCATACCATCAAGAGCTCTCCACTCCTCAATGACAAAGGTCTAAAGTACACTAACAAAAAAAAAGTTACCTAGACTCAAATTCAAGTACTGGAGGTGGTGCGAGTCTAAGAATTGGAGTATTGGACACAACTGCTTAGTGAAATAGTTTCATGTTTTGGCCTAACATGTAGTGTCCAAGTGTGGTAGAGGAGGCATGATATTAAATACCCCATTGCGACTGAGAGTTATAACATTCGGAGTATAAGGTTTTAATGTTATCACGGTCACATGTTGATGCGGTAGGCCGGTAGCATTTATGGCGAAGCAACCACGATCAAGCCACGCTAGCCAAGTTTTATTAGATCGGGTCTCAAACCGAATTTAGTACCATGGCTGAAAGGAGTGTCATATCCTTTAAAGACTCAAATTAACATAGCTAATAACCACCTCCCACTTCCCCCTATCCTCCAAGGCCACTTAAGTACTCCATAAATATCTACAACACGATCAACGCATACAATTCATTTCGACTCCTTAAATGTTGCTAAAACCTCATAAGCAACATAGTGGAGGGATCATTGCATAATCCTTGGCCATGACCAATGAGCAAGGCAAAATGCGAGACTTACACTGTCGGTTTTTATCCAGACTATACAAACATCGATCAATCAAAATAAACACAGGCACAAAATAACAAATCAAATTAAACTGAGTAGAGATAACAAGGACATACAACTCTGCAGAAATATACTCAATTCTCTTGCGAACATTTGCATTCGCCTCCGCCAAATCTTGCTTAACTAGAACTGGACCAATCAATTTGTAAACATTTGCATCATCCCTCAGCAAATCTAACTCCTACACCAAATCCACCATTATTTATCAACCATTAATTAACACCAAAATACAATAACTCTTTAACATAATTAACAATATAAATTCTACATATTTGCTTCAACCTTCACTAAACCTAATTCCTACACTAAATCAACAGCGAAAAAACAATGATTACGATATAATTACGATTGAAATTCTAACCTGATTAACACAATAATTCTAACCCAAATAACAATATAATTTCTACAAATTTGCATCATCCTTCACTAAACCTAATCTCTACACTAAATCAACAGCGAAAAAAACAATGGTTACGATATAATTACGATTGGAATTCTAAACTGATTAACACAATAATTCTAACCAATTAACAATATAATTTCTACAAATTTGCATCATCCTTCACTAAATCTAATTCCTACACTAAATTCAACAGCAAAAAGAACGATGATTAGGATTGAAATTCTAACCTAATTAACACAGTAATTCTAACCTAATTAACAATAACGCAAGTAATTAATAATTTTACCTTGAGAACGAGCTCATTTTCGCCAAGTTGAACAGTGTATTTCTTCCTAATTTCATGATTCTTTCCAATATCTGTTAAATTAAGATGAAAATTTTACTTTCCACAAAAATAAAACTACAATTAAAATTAGTGAAAAAAGTGTGATAGAGAATAAATAATGTATGATTAATTACCTTTCTGGAGTTTATGAAGATCGTCGGCTTTGCTCTCGAGGTCGCGCTGAAGTTCTCTCATGGCGGCTGGAGACGCCATTGTAGTCTTGCAATCGCTGCTTTTGTTTTCTTCTTTTCTTTTTTCTCAGTACTTTGAGTTTTGAGTTTCGAGTCCGAGTCCGAGTCCGAGTCCGAGTCTAGGGTTCGAATTATGGTGGAGGACTGGTGGCTATTAGATTGTTCGAGTTACAATCGTTAATGATAAAACGGAAAATGCATGCGGTATTCTTAAGGTTTGATTTTTTGTCGAAAATATTCAAATTTTTTTATCCGGAAGATTTTAAGAGGTCATAACTCGTGTTTACGAGTTTATAAAGTAATAATTTTTTTTTTTCAAATCGGTCACCGGCTTTTTTCTTCAAGCAAGTTTTTTCTTTTGTAAAATGTATAAAAGGTACGTACTCCGTATGTAATTTTATCTTTGAATAGATTGTTTGATCATGTCGTTCCATCCTTACCTACCACGCTCATAGTTCAACTTTAACTACCACCCCACCTCCGAGCTTACCGCCGTTGTAATTTGTAAATCAGCTAGTTTTGCTATAGACGAATATAATAGACGGATATATATCCGTCTATAGCTAAAGACGTGTCAAATAGTTTGAAAGTGGTGATATTTTTGGCCCCCATCACCCCACTTGTTACTTATCCTATTAGTAATATGATATTGTATTTGGCCCGTTTTTAGTTATAGACAGATATGTACCGTCTATAATGAGATTTTGTGTTTGTAAACCTCCATGTACATTTACAACCACCTAACCTAGGCACCTAGCTACCATTATTATCTTGACACATGAACCACACGCTCTTTGTACCCCGGAGGGGTCCCTTATTATTTTCACCCTAGTCCTTGAAAGAGGTCCTGTTGACTTGTGATAAAGCGAAAATTTCAAATAGCCCTTTTCAAAGGTATTTTTGGTGAGCGGCTTTTGTATTGGTAGATCGTAAATTTTACTTCCTCCGTTTTTATATGATATATCCATTTATTAAATATATAAGTAGAGTATTTTAATAAAGGAAAATGAGATGACGACACCAGGTGTTACTCAAATTGAGCGACACCTAGGGTATTATTGTAATTTACCTATGCATTTTAGTTTCCCTCCATCTAAATTTAAATTTTAAACTAATTAATGCTAAAGGGTTGTTTAGTAACTTAACATCAATTAACTAATTTAACAATAATGATAATAAAT
Source organism: Silene latifolia (assembly GCF_048544455.1). Classification (NCBI taxonomy): domain Eukaryota; kingdom Viridiplantae; phylum Streptophyta; class Magnoliopsida; order Caryophyllales; family Caryophyllaceae; genus Silene; species Silene latifolia. The sequence continues at coordinate 7,932,268 of NC_133533.1, read as the reverse complement.
AATAAATTAAAAAAAAATTGAAAGATTCTGTATGATATTGGTGGAACAATCTCATAAACCAAAGTAAAACCAGATCGGCGGGTGTTGCAAAGTTGTAATTTGTTCTTCCATATGAATGCAAGGACAACCCTGTTTACTTGAATTGTCGATTTGTCATTTTGTTTCCCACTAAATGTTAATTTGTTCTTCCTGTGAATTAAAACACAACAAATTCAAAGAACAATTTATATTTCATTTTTCGTTTGTGCAATTGAACATACCTTAACAATTATAAATCTAATGGAAAATTTCAATAAGGTATTTGTCGTTTTACATTTGGGGATAAAATTCTTTGTTTTTTGTTAATCGGTAAACGTATAATTTGATGATGAAGATAAAGTTTGTTATGATATGTATGTTGTATAATACTCCGTATAAGATATCAATAGGTCTTGGTATAGACGGGTGGGGCGAACAGACGGGTAAAGACCTCTAATAAAATGGGTAGGGGGGACAAGATGGGGCACCTCCATGTGCTTCCCACTTTATGGCAAATGGGTATTTTGTGAGGGAATACGGATAGTGTCCGTCTATAATGAGAATTTGTGATAAGATATAGTTTAGTTTTCATTAGTATGGAGTATCTTTTATATTTTATTTTGTTAAGATAATGATTGTGAATTACGGTTTTATCCCTACCATATTGGCGCAAAAATGAAAATTACAATTTAATTTTTAATTTTTTTCTATTATTTTATTAGGGTGTAACCGAAACTCGGTAACACCCGGTGTCGCCCTAGCACTTTCCTTTAATAAAATTGGTATATCATATGAGAATGAAGGAAGTACTCCGTATTAGCTAGTGCATTCACAGTTCACACAAATACCCTTGTTTTACTATCTCTCGGGAATGTCATCGAGCAACAAATTTTATGTTGGTCACCAGAGTTATAGTAGCAAAAGGGTCATTTTCTTCTAGCGTATATGAGCATCCTCAGTCCTCACACCTACCACTAGGCTACGTATAGGGTGTTCAATTCAAATCGCTAGAACAAAGCCCGAATAAAAAAATGTAGGGTTCGATTAAACAAATCCCACTTTTGATTAATCGAAGCAATTTTTCTGTGATCCTTGAAGAAGCCTATATAAATAGTTTAAATATCCACATGTGAGTATCTCACATTAATAAAAGAAAATAGAGATTACTACTTTATAAGTTGATAAGATATTCCATCTATTATTAATTGGTTTCAGAGTGAAATCTCCTTGTGCCTATAAAACAGACTATCTCTCCTTCATTTGACCCAGATCCATTGCATGATTTAACATGATCATCGTCAATATTCATACTTCAAATGGCTCTGTTGCGATTGAAATTTTCCATTCTACAGACTACAGAGATGGCATGGTGATGGTGGCAAAGCCGACCAAACCCGAATGACCCGACTCATATTAACCCAACTCAAACCCGAATAAACATAATCCAAAGTTGATCCGATTCGGTCCAACATCCAACCTAAAAAATGGAAAAAGACTTGATAGTATAGACATGAACCCGAGTACAACGCGACACAAAATAATTCTATAGAGATCGAGTACACTCGAATTTGTCATATCATAACTCCAAAAGGCCATATTAGGCTATTCGCCACCAGCTCAACACGAGGGTAATCACAAGAATCACGTTATCAACACGTTGTTGATCACAAGACTGAAGTTATCAAACTTGAGATCTGGTATATCCTTATTATCCAGTGGCAGAGCTAGAAATTGAATTTTGCGGAGAAAACTGATAATGGTATAAAGAGAACTCGGAAATTTATAGAAAATTTTAACTAAAACCTTTGCGAATTGCGATTGCTATCTGTCAGCACGGACGAGCGCCCCTACTAGCCCCTTCCTAGCTCCACCACTGCTACTATCCCTCAATGAGGCCAAACCACCATGCATCAAACTATCAAAGATTCAAATACGTATGTACATGCAAGATGACAGCTTGTAATAATCCAAAATAAAAATGGACCATATTACATTAGTTGTCACAAATAAATAAGATGGTAAAATAACAAAATGACATAATACATTATACACCAAGACATCGACAGTTCGTCTAACAATGACATCTCTAAAAACAAGAGCTTACCCACCTCCATTTATTGTCTACTAGTATAACGTAATTGACCCATCAAATATTATTACTAATAGTACTTGATTATTGTAATTATCCTATTTTGTAGTAATTGTAGGGCATATGTCTTATCCAATTAGTTGTATAATAATTATTGCCAGGGGTGTTTAAGGCTACGGGCAACCACGGGCGTGGGAACCGGATTTCCGCTTTTGGTCACCGTATTATAAACTTTTATTAATGAAATTCAATACAAAGCTCGAAGTATAATATACTTGTGCATTTATTTTGGGGCCTCATTTTTCCGTGTCGCACTGGACCTCTATTTGTTTTAAGACGCCCCTGATTATTGATATTCATTATTGTTTTTATAGCTTACTTGATCGATGGTAGATGAATATGTCTCTCGACTCGATATTATTTTCTCTTAAAACGATAAAAAGTAGTTGAGGTTCTTTTCGGGCGAAAGGAGTTATAAATTGAACTGAAAGAAGTTGTGTTGATGTGAAGTGAAATAAAGTGAGTAAAGCCACTGAACCCGATAAGATAGACTGATCCGAATGAATAACCGACCTGCATCTGTCCTGAAACCCGGATCCACCCAATCCTATTCATCCCGGCCAAAATGTTAGTTATCGCGTACTCGTCGTTATCCTCAAATAACTTGAAAACAACTCACCTGAAAATGTTCTAAACCCGAAATGACTTGACTTGACCCGACCCAGCCTGAATTCTTGCAAATTTGAACAACCCGAACCTGAATTGATCTGACCCGAACGCGCCCCGCGCGATTGACTCATGTATAAGTTGAGTTGGGCTGAATTGAATGAAGTTAAACTGAGAGTTAATTTGAGTAGAGTTGAGCTAAAAAGAACTGTATTGAATGGAGTTGAGCTGAATTGAAATAAGTTGAAATTAAACTTGAAAAAACAAGACAAATTGATGCTTGGCACGAAAAAATAATCATTATCATTAGTCATTTCTTACATAAGAAACTCTCTCGATGAGAAGCGACTTTTTTTTTTTTTTTTAATATGGAAAACGCCCGAAGGCATTAATCTATTAAAGAAATATCAAACGATACAGCAACGTTTGCAGAAGGTGGTAAACTATCCTCCCAGGCCATACAACTTTACCAATAATAGACGGAAAACAATGAGCTAATTCATGAGCGACACAGTTGACTGAAACTTGTAGCTAATCTCCATGATATCCTCTATGAAAAGCGAGAACATACTTTTTCCTTGCTTCTTGCTTTTTATCGCATCTATCACTTGCATATATGAGAAGTGACTTCTTAATTAACGGCAATGCATTATTAGGTGTTGGGGAATTCGAACCTTAGAACTCGTTATTTACTATATCTCCTTTTTTTTTTTTGAAACCACTATATATCCTTTTTAATCACTAGACTAAAATATATTCAATTATTAAAAGTAAGTAAATTTATGTGAAAATAGAAGAGCTAATGAAGAGTTTATATTATGGTTACATATTACTTACATTGCCATTTGTTAATGCATGTAGCATAACTGACATATTTTTTGTGGGTACGTTAGGCAAGTGGCAGCATCTATCTTTGATTCTTATTTACGTGCACAATTGCACATGTATTGAACTCCTTAATTAGTAGGTCTCTACTCTCTACCATCCATTTTTGATATTATTATTCAAGAATGGCACTCCATGTCTCCAATTATCCAATTATAGATTTCTCAAAAATAATTCAATTACATAAGGTCCCATTAAATGTATATGGAAAGAAAAATAATGTTTGAACACGCAATTATATGACATAAATATACGATTGTGATGCTAGAACATCAATCTTTATGAATTTACTATGGCGTATATGGCCCTGTTTTTTTTAGTGAAATTGTCTGAACTAAACTAAACTAAACTAAATTTATTGGAGCTGAACTGAACTAAACGAAGAGTTGAACTGAACTGAATGAAGCTGAACTGAACTGAAATAAGCTGAAATTAAGTCCAAAAGAACAGGGTTAATTTGGTTAATAACTTACATATTATGACCTTACACAATTAACATAATAAATTATAAACCATATTTTTGTAAATTATGAGTATAGTTCTATTGATATGGGTGTAAAGGTTTTTACGGAAAATTCAATTGTAATTGTATTTATGTAAAACTGTCTTATAAACTAATTGTTTGATTTATCGATATCAGAGACGACAACGATTTTTTATTCTTTGGATTTGATCCTACAAACCGAATAAAACATTTTATAAAGCCGGCCTCGACTCCAAATGTGACTTTAACTAATATAGTTTTTCGAAAATGACAGAATAACATGCGAAATAATAAAGTACTAACTTGATTACCCAACAAATAACACGTCGCAATCTTATAAATTCAATATGTTGCATGGAGTCCTTGACTCAAATTATTTGTCCAACAAAATAAAATTTTACCAAACAAGTACATACATTAAATAAATTTACACACATATTTTACCTTACCTTATAAAGGTAATTTCGTCCATTTTTTACGTACTTAAAATGAAGGGAATTTGCACCTTTTTGAGAGATAAACCTTGCAATCATCCTTAGGACATATCGTAGGACAAAACGCAAGATCGTCACATCCGTCGGATCGGACCCGATTAAAATCAATTAACGTGACAAACATTGAGATGAACAACACGAGTAAGTTAAGCGCATAACGTTGGCCAATGCATTGGTGTCCACCTGCTCCAAATACCAAGTAATTTCGTTTATATAACTGGTCTTCTCTTCTTTCCTCGGAATAAAACCGGTCTGGGTCAAAACGATGTGGATCAGTGAACCCTTGGAACCCTGACTCGTAGACTGAGGGGAAGACTACACTACCCTTTGGGATAGTGTACTCCTCAGTGAGTGGGAATTCCTCTTTTGTCAGGTGAGGTACGAGCGTGGCTGGGGCACGGATCCTAAGTACTTCACGTGCCACAGCATGCACGTACCTCATTTCTGACAGTTGTTCAGCTGTGATTGGTTTGTTTGACTCTGGTTTCCAGATAGTCTCAACTTCCTCCCTAGCCTTCTGAAGGACGTCTGGGTGGGCGTCTAGTAAGACGACCGCCCAGAGTAAGGAGGAAGTAGACGCGTCTTGTGCGGCGAACAGGAAGTCGAACAAGTGGGCCCCTATCTCTCGGTCGCTACAATTTGGCGGCGGGGTTGTTGTCGTTGACTCTTGTCTCACTAACTCTTGCATCCAAAAGTCAATCATACACTTAGGCTCCTCTTCCTCTATTCTCATCTTATTCTTACTCTCATTCGCCCACCCGGCTAGCATTCCGACTAGCCGGTCTACTGCATGCCGGGCTTTACAGAACGCAAAACCCGGTAAATCAATAGGGAGAGCAATTACACCCACGTTGAAATAATTATAGTCCTCCCTAAACCGTTCACGTGCCTTTTCGCTCAAATACGGCCCTACAAACACGTTCTGAGACGTCTCAAGATTCATATCTCGAGCCAGTAGCCTTAGGGCTACTGGCTCTGGCTTCTCAGTACCACCCGATGACAGCCCAACCCAACGATCAAAATGTTTCAATATTACCGTCTGTTGAATGTCAATATACGTAGAAAGCGCCTTCGGGGTGAAATTCGGCGCCATTTGACGTCGAAGATCTTTATGCTCTTGACCAAACAAATATATCATGTTATGTTTTCCAAACAACTTCTTACCAAAAGGATGACCAACAAGCTGAAACCCATCCGGCCGAAGATTAGCGAAAATCCTATGACTCATCTCCGAGTCCCTTACAAAAACTATAAACTGACCAATTACGTAATTGGCTGAGACCCCGAGAGGGGATGACCTGGCATAATCTGCCTGGTCGTCCCAGAATTTCTCAGGGTCTCGGATTAAAGATATAACATTGCCTAAAAAAGGGATCACACAATTTGGTCCTGGTAGTATAGACTTCTTTTTTAGGTACAATATTTGTTCAAGAAACAAAACAAATGCAACTATTGTAAATGCATATGGTGCAAACCACCTTACAAATGACCATTTTTCAAAATTTATCTCCATTATAAAAACTTTATTTAGATTTATATTTGCTTTTTTTTTTGTGGTTTTTAGGGTTTGGGTATATACGTGATTTTTATAGTTTTTTTTTGTGAAAAAATGAAGATTATTATGAATTTTTTTGTAGGGAAAAATGACAAAATATTGATGATTTTGGACACACTAAAAGAAGACACATAAATTTTCCAGATATGCATGCATATGCATGTTGGAGACAAGTTTAATAAATTTTTCAGCAAATTTCTGAAATTTCTGACTGTTTGTTAGTGTGAATTCAGCAGAAATGTCAGTGTAGATGAGGATTGAGGATTGAGGAAAGAGGTGAGTAGGTTAGAAGCGTGGAAGGGGAAAATATTTTGAGAGTTTGAGGAGTGAAGCTAGGATCAACATAAGCATGTTTATATAAGAGTAGAGGAGGTTTGTTGAGAGACGGTTTCTTGATAAATTATTGACGATAAATTGTAATTTGACATAAAAAAAAAGTGTATTGTATAAAAAAAGTTGATGGTTAATTGCAATTTGAAAACAGAATTGTAAACAAAATGCTTAAAATGGGTATGTTAAAATAAAAACACAAATTCTCATTATAGGGAGATATCCGTCTATACTTATAGACGAGTAAAATATCCACCCACTTCAACATAATACATGCAACAAATTGCATGGTGGGGCCAAAAAATGACACCAATATAAACATATTTGACCCGTCTTCACTTTAGACATAGTGAGATTAATTGAAATAGAAATGGGGTGTTAATAAAAGTGTAGTTCTCTTGTCAAACGGACTATTTCTTCTAGTAATGAGACGGATCAAATGTAATCATTTGACGATAAAATAATGTAAATATTTTCTGATAAAATATTACCACCAATATTTTTTTTGTTAAAAGGTGACAATTTTAATTAGTTATAACCATTTTATTATTAAATGGTAACTATTTATCGTAAAATGATTACATTTGATCCGTCAAACAGTCAGACAAAAATAGTCCGTCTGAAACAAGAATTGTCGCTAATAAAATGGTTTCCAATCTATGATCAAATATAAAACACAGTCTTTCTAAGTACAAAGTTATTGTGAGTCACCTTCAATAACTTATTGAAATACTGTTTCTTCCAAGTTTTTGTGATAAGATTATAAGAATATATAAGGACGATGATAGAATATTATCGCCTTATCGGGTGATATTGAGATCTGGTAGTCTAATACGTACTAGATTTCACATATCTTAACTCTATATAGCTATATTGGGTTCACTATTTTACCAAATGTTGTGGGATTCATGCATGATACGAGTGACGATGCTCAAGATACGAGTGACGCTGCTCAAGATTCGGAAGTTGGTAGTTTTGTGCTAAGGGTTGGAACCGATGCTTCGATGGGCTCAATGGCACGTTGTTTTTGTATGGTGTCTTGCGTTGGTCCATCTTGACAAATTACATTAAGCTTACATTTTATCTTATTTGTTTGAGTTAATAAAGGGTTGTCAATGAGTCTTTAGTTGCCTTTTCTAATTATTAGCAATAAGGAGTTTTTATTATTTTAGCCTTTATAGCTTATTTAAAGAGGATTTTTGGGTTGTCTTTGGTTGATCAAACAACCGTCCTCTTTGGCTATTTATAGCCTTTGGTTTGCTTGTAATTATTGACTCAGAAATCATAATAAAAAACACAACTTGCTTGCTTAGCATTTTTCCGATATTTATTCAAACGCGTCTTTGAATATTAACTTTGTTCGATCTCAATAGGTCTTGAGTTCGTTCGCCATTGATAAGTTATAAGTCTAACTTGTCAAATATCACTTCCGCATTTTTATTTCGTATCATAAGTGGTATCAGAGCTTCGGCTCTTGATTTTCTTAAACCAAGGGGAGAAGAAAGTGTTCGATCCTAGTTTACCACCTGTTTTTGATGTTTATGATGATGATATCGTGTATCAGGTTGTTCCACAAATAGAACACGTTGGCACTCTAGTGGTCTTTTATATCTCACAAATAATAATGCCTAAGATTGGCTTGGACGAGTTCGCATTGTCTTTGATTAGCAAGGAAACAAAGGACACGGTTTGGACAGCCCAAGAGAATTGTGGGAATACGTATGAAACCATGAACATAATAAGTCCAGAACTTGATGCTATAAGTTTGACGTTTCTATATAATAATGTATTGCATTATCACGGTTTTAATGGAATTCCAAGAATAGTTCGTGGGTTTAATGAATTTAGGCAGGACATGGGTCAGGGCAGTACGCTTTTCGTGAACGACACATTAACAGCATTTCTAAGTATGCGAATGTGTGATTGGAACCAGCAGCAAACATCCAAGATGTTCAATCCAGACATTTTGGGAACCAAGGAAGGACACATATCGCAGTCCTTGTCTCGACATTGGAAGGCACAAGAATTGGGACAATTCTTTTTGAAGAAAAAGGGCGGATGATACGAGTGACGATGCTCAAGATACGAGTGACGTTGCTCAAGATTCGAAAGTTGGTAGTTTTGTGCTAAGGGTTGGAACCGATGCTTCGATGGGCTCAATGGCACGTTGTGTTTGTATGGTATCTTGCGTTGGTCCATCTTGACAAATTACATTAAGCTTACATTTTATCTTATTTGTTTGAGTTAATAAAGGGTTGTCAAGGAGTCTTTAGTTGCCTTTTCTAATTATTAGCAATAAGGAGTCTTTATTATTTTAGCCTTTATAGCTTGTTTAAAGAGGACTTTTGGGTTGTCTTTGGTTGATCAAACAACCATCCTCTTTGGCTATTTATAGCATTTGGTTTGCTTGTAATTATTGACTCAGAAATCATAATCAAAAACACAACTTGCTTGCTTAGCATTTTTCCGTTATTTATTCAAACGCGTCTTTGAATATTAACTTTGTTCGATCTCAATAGGTCTTGAGTTCGTTCGCCATTGATAAGTTATAGGTCTAACTTGTCAAATATCGCTTCCGCATTTTTAATTCGTATCATAAGTGGTATCAGAGCTTCGACTCTTGATTTTCTTAAACCAAGGGGAGAAGAAAGTGTTCGATCCTAGTTTACCACCCGTTTTTGATGTTTATGATGATGATATCGTGTATCAGGTTGTTCCACAAATAGAACACGTTGGTACTCTAGTGGTCTTTTATATCTCACAAATAATATTGCCTAAGGTTGGCTTGGACGAGTTCGCATTGTCTTTGATTAGCAAGCAAAGGACACGGTTTGGACAGCCCAAGAGAATTGTGGGAATACGTATGAAACCATGAACATAGTCCAGAACTTGATGCTATAAGTTTGACGTTTCTATATAATAATGTATTGCATTATCACGGTTTCAATGGAATTTCAAGATTAGTTCGTGGGTTTAATGAATTTAGGCAGGAAATGGGTCAGGGCAGTACGCTTTTCGTGAACGGCACATTAACAACATTTCTAAGTATGCGAATGTGTGATTGGAACCAGCACCAAACGTCCAAGATGTTCAATCCAGGCATTTTGGGAGCCAAGGAAGGACACATATCGCAGTCCTTGTCTCGACATTGAAAGGCACAAGAATTAGGACAATTCTTTTTGAAGAAAAGGGCGGAAGATACGAGTGACGATGCTCAAGTTACGAGTGACGTTGATCAAGATTCGAAAGTTGGTAGTTTTGTGCTAAGGGTTGGAACCGATGCTTCGATGGGCTCAATGGCACGTTGTGTTTGTATGGTGTCTTGCGTTGGTCCATCTTGACAAATTACATTAAGCTTACATTTTATCTTATTTGTTTGAGTTAATAAACGGTTGTCAAGGAGTCTTTAGTTGCCTTTTCTAATCATTAGCAATAAGGAGTCTTTATTATTTTAGCCTTTATAGCTTATTTAAAGAGGACTTTTGGGTTGTCTTTGGTTGATCAAACAACCGTCCTCTTTGGCTATTTATAGCCTTTGATTTGCTTGTAATTATTGACTCAGAAATCATAATAAAAAACACAACTTGCTTGCTTAGCATTTTTCCGTTATTTATTCAAACGCGTCTTTGAATATTAACTTTGTTCGATCTCAATAGGTCTTGAGTTCGTTCGCCATTGATAAGTTATAGGTCTAACTTGTCAAATATCGCTTCCGCATTTTTAATTCGTATCATAAGTGGTATCAGAGCTTCGGCTCTTGATTTTCTTAAACTAAGATGGTCCTATGGGGGAGAAGAAAGTGTTCGATCCTAGTTTGCCACCTGTTTTTGATGTTTATGATGATGATGATGATATCGTGTATCAGGTTGTTCCACAAATAGAACACGTTGGCACTCTAGTGGTCTTTTATATCTCACAAATAATAATGCCTAAGGTTGGCTTGGACGAGTTCGCATTGTCTTTGATTAGCAAGCAAACAAAGGACACGGTTTGGATAGCCCAAGAGAATTGTGGGAATACGTATGAAACCATGAACATAATAAGTCCAGAACTTGATACTATAAGTTTGACGTTTCTATATAATAATGTATTGCATTATCACGGTTTCAATGGAATTCCAAGATTAGTTGGTGGGTTTAATCAATTTAGGCAGGAAATGGGTCAGGGCAGTACGCTTTTCGTGAGCGGCACATTAACAGCATTTCTAAGTATGCGAATGTGTGATTGGAACCAGCAGCAAACGTCCAAGATGTTCAATCCAGGCATTTTGGGAGCCAAGGAAGGACACATATCGCAGTCCCTGTCTCGACATTGGAAGGCACAAGAATTGGGACAATTCTCTTTGAAGAAAAGGGCGGATGATACGAGTGACGATGCTCAAGATACGAGTGACGTTGCTCAAGATTCGGAAGTTGGTAGTTTTGTGCTAAGAGTTGGAACCGATGCTTCGATGGGCTCAATGGCACGTTGTATTTGTATGGTGTCTTGCGTTGGTCCATCTTGACAAATTACATTAAGCTTACATTTTATCTTATTTGTTTGAGTTAATAAAGGGTTGTCAAGGAGTCTTTAGTTGCCTTTTCTAATTATTAGCAATAAGGAGTCTTTATTATTTTAGCCTTTATAGCTTGTTTAAAGAGGACTTTTGGGTTGTCTTTGGTTGATCAAACAACCGTCCTCTTTGGCTATTTATAGCCTTTGGTTTGCTTGTAATTATTGACTCATAAATGATAATCAAAAACACAACTTGCTTGCTTAGCATTTTTCCGTTATTTATTCAAACGCGTCTTTGAATATTAACTTTGTTTGATCTCAATAGGTCTTGAGTTCGTTCGCCATTGATAAGTTATAGGTCTAACTTGTCAAATATCACTTTCGCATTTTTAATTCGTATCATAAGTGGTATCAGAGCTTCGGCTCTTGATTTTCTTAAACCAAGACGGTCCTATGGGGGAGAAGAAAGTGTTCGATCCTAGTTTGCCACCTGTTTTTGATGTTTATGATGATGATATCGTGTATCAGGTTGTTCCACAAATAGAACACGTTCGCACTCTAGTGGTCTTTTATATCTCACAAATAATAATGCCTAAGGTTGGCTTGGACGAGTTCGCATTGTCTTTGATTAGCAAGCAAACAAAGGACACGGTTTGGACAGCCCAAGAGAATTGTGGGAATACGTATGAAACCATGAACATAATAAGTCCAGAACTTGATACTATAAGTTTGACGTTTCTATATAATAATGTATTGCACTATCACGGTTTCAATGGAATTCCAAGATTAGTTCGTGGGTTTAATGAACTTAGGCAGGAAATGGGTCAGGGCAGTACGCTTTTCGTGAACGGCACATTAACAGCATTTCTAAGTATGCGAATGTGTGATTGGAACCAGCAGCAAACGTCCAAGATGTTCAATCCAGGAATTTTGGGAGCCAAGGAAGGACACATATCGCAGTCCCTGTCTCGACATTGGAAGTCACAAGAATTAGGACAATTCTTTTTGAAGAAAAGGGCAGATGATACGAGTGACGATGCTCAAGATACGAGTGACGTTGCTCAAGATTCGGAAGTTGGTAGTTTTGTGCTAAGGGTTGAAACTGATACTTCGATGGGCTCAATGGCACGTTGTGTTTGTATGGTGTCTTGCGTTGGTCCATCTTAACAAATTACATTTGTGGACAATGGGCCCACGGGGGCGCTTGGGAGAGAACAAGCGTTTGCATTTGTGGAGTCGCCACCAATTTATTGTGGAAAATTTGAAACCGTTTGAATACCTCGTGCCATGTTAAGACACAAGTAGTGACATGAACACCAAGAACTCGTTACCCTTAGCATTCTATGTCTAGAATGACTCTCGTGGATGCCAATGAACACGGATGTTCATAGAGATCTGGAGTAAGGAGTGAGGGTACGTATTAGGAAGCTCTTTTGATCGAACACCTAATCCCGCCCGCCTCGATAGCGGCCTCTACTAATGATTAGTGAAGTTATCTATACTCGATATATTGTCGATTATATGCATGCAATGCAACATCCAACGTTTTAATCCTAGCATGTGAAGAATTAATACTAAGTCGGTTATCACGTAATTTAACATACAATTGGGTCAAAGTTGAGATTAAGATCGATTACATGTGAGAACATACAAGTGATACAAGAAATAAAATTATAAATACACTAAAGAAAAATTACAATAATTACATTGGATTAATGATGATTTATGTCGAAAATACTTTTAAAACGGATAATTTAAGAAAGAATAAATAAATAAATTAACGAACATGAATTAAGGGTGATAATACAAATAGTAGTTAGTTAATACGTAAACTAAAACTAGGTCAAAGCAAGACGGGAGTTCAGAGACAGAAATCAACCAGGAACAGGCGCAGCAGAGCTGCACCCTCTGGAAGAGGCGCAGCAGTTGCCGCGTCTGTTCCTTGGCTCAGTTCTGGCTGTGAAGCCGGAATTGCAAGTCGTTAACGTTCGTTGGTTAATTTAATGATTTATTAATATTATTTACTCAGATGAAAGTGATTAGCAGGTTATTTACATGTGATTAACGGTCATGAAAGCAATAAACATGGATGAAACCGATTTAAAACGAATTAATTACATGATTAAAAAGGGGTAATTAGTGAATTGAACAAACTAATTAGGTTAAATATGACGAATTAATGATGGATACGATGAACAACAGTTGAATATGATAATAAACAGGCAAGAAATATATCAACGACGAATTTCAGAAACTTAATATGAATGAATCGAATTTCTACAACCCGGTTCGACTTTAATGACGAAAACCCGCAAATATTGGTTATTTGGGATTTAAGTCGAGAATTAATGATAAATTATATGTTAATGATGATGAACAATATGTTAAATTATCATGTGAATGAAATAAGAACAAACAAAGACGAAAGAAAACAAAAGGACGAAACCAACAGAAGACGAAGGACGAAGAAGAGAAGCAAGAACGGCGGCAACCTCAGGAATAGGCGCAGCAAGTGCTGCGTCCTTTCCAAGAGGCGCAGTAGTTGCTGCGTCCCTTCTCGACGTCTGTCTCCTGTTAATCCGTAAAAAGGGTTTAAACAAAGGGTTTTAGAAATCGGTTTTAATTGTATTTACGACATAAATCTTACAATATGATTACAAAAATAAAGAACAATAAATAAAAGAGAGATTTATACCCTCAGATTTACATGTTTGACGAAACGAGATGAACTAAGATTACGATTAGTGATGCTCGACTCGAATGTAGACAAAAGTGCCCTCGTAAGAGGAATTTAAGCAGATTGATTAAGTTGATTATGGTGGAGTTGGTCAAATTGGTCGGTCATGCAAAACGAGGCTGGTACTCAGAAAGATCCGAGCTTACGTGGTCGAAAGTTTAAGCACGTAGACGCCAAAAAGTAAGAACCTGGTCTAGAATGCAAAGGGAGAAGAGAAGGGCGGACACTCGCGTGAGAAATATGTGAGACCGAAGGTCTCTATTTATACTAATCACACGGAGGAAGTAGGGTTTTCGGAGAAACTTTGGAAGTGAATCTCGAAAAGATATGAAAAGATACGAAAAATACGCAGAAAAGGACTTGGGAAGAGGCGCAGCAGGCACTGCGTCTCTTGGAAGAGGCGCAACACCTGCTGCGTCCTTTCCCAAGTGGTTTCCCTCTGCGGAAGAAAGATTTCCGTGTTTAGTTTATGGAATAACGGAATAATTTTGTTTTCCTTATTATTTTGTGTGAATATTACGGAAAATTATTTACCAAAGACTAAAAGATTTATAAAATATGGAATAGAAATATCCGGAACATTCCAGAACATTCTGACTCGGCATTTTAACGGTTATCAGAAAATGAAGACGGTTTTAGGCCCCGACTCCAAATGTACTCTAATTACTGCCAAAACGACCGTATCAGCACGTAGATGACAATTAAGAGGTAGACATAAATTTTTGAGCGATCACTTGACGATAAACTTATGAACTGTCACAAATTGTTCCGCGTACCAAACATGCGGCCCAATCATCACCGGGTGGTTTGTGGGAGGTGCAGAAATGAGGTATCTACAGAGCCCCCACTTTGACTGAGGCTTGGACAAGGCGAAAGTCAAAGTATAGCCATCAGGTCAATAGAAGATTACAACCTGACGACTATGGCGACGCGAGGCGGCTCAAGGGGTCTGAGCCAAGGACCTGTCATCGGGAACATTTTAGAGTCTGTCGACTATCGGGGAGGGTCGTTTAAAGTCCATTAGACTACGTGAGGAGGCTCGCCAGCCATAAGAAGAGACCATACCTGAAATTCCTTGAAACTCCAGAGGAAACAAAACGCGATATTGGGATAAGACGGCAAGACACAGTCTGGAACTGCTGGGAGAAATCTGCTTGTGTTCAGCTTCAAACAAACTTCGGAAGGATTTGGGGACGATGTTGATCTCCATGTCTCGAGAGGGAATTACTGCCGGTCGTGAACTCTCGCTGGGGGAACATAATCGGGAACTGATCTCCATGTCTCGAGAGGGAATGTCTATCCGTGTACTCTCGCTGGGGGAACATAATCGGGAACTGATCTCCATGTCTCGAGAGGGAATGTCTATCCGTGTACTCTCGCTGGGGGAACAGAATAAAGGCGTGTCGAAACACCTGTCAAAGAAGGAACGCTCGTTGTGACAAGATAGGTCTTGGATAAAAGGGTGATAATTTGTTGTTGGCTTGGAAGATGTGGATCCGGGTGAAGAACATACGTCAAACGGACCAAATATGCGATATAGCATCAAGGAAGAGGCGCACCAAAGATGGGCCCATAAAATAACAAATTTTTGAAAATTCGTATGAAGGGAAGCTGAGGAAGAGGCGCAGCAAGAGCTGCGTCTCTTGGAAGAGACGCAGCGGGTCTTTGCGTCTATTCCCTGTGGCAATTCTGCGTAAAAACCCGATGAAACAGAGGGTTCATTTCATTTGTTCAAAACATAATTCCTCAATTTCTCTCTCAAATTCCAACCATTTCCGTAAAAAATTGATCCAAAAGCTTGCATTTGCCATGACTAATCGAGGTATTTGTATCAATCTTGCTTTTATCTTCTGTATTTGATCTAATGGGATCGACAAAATTAGGGTTTTCGACCCTAATTAGTCGAAAATTTGGGGCTTTTCCCCCAAACGACTTTGCCTTGCGAAATTGACTTTGTAAATGGCCAATTGGTAGTATAAGGATCATAACCATGTATTTGTTTCGAATTTTTGTTAAGTTTTGAGCATTTGAGTGAAATTGAGACTGTTTCACAGCTAAACCGTAAATCGCTTCGAAAATAGCCTTAGGATTGCCCATTTGCGACGAAACTTGATATTTGAAATCCTTGTGTTATGGGTAAACTTCTTATCATCTCGGAATTTTGGCTTGTGACGGCTTTTTCAGGACACTTTCTAGGGCATAATCGCCATTATAACGAAATGTTGTCGAAATTCCGACTCAAACCCATGACTAGGCTTCAACTTAGGCTTGAGTTGACCCAAATTACCACATGAGCGGACGGGTTTGTGGGTAATTTGCCAAAGATGGCGAGAAAAGAGCGATTTCGGAGCTCCGAAAGACTCGAAAATCCCCTAATCAAGGCTTGTCGTCACTTGACGCGGCCTAAATTTACTTTAATTTTGCAGGTGATGAGTCTTCTACGTCTGGGATAGATCTCATGGACGTGGACACTGCTGTCGATTCTTCTCAGGTGCTTGAGGAGGCGTTGGAGGAGGCTTTCACTGCTGCGGTGATGGCTGCCGAGGACGAGGTCCGAGATGAGGAGGCTACTGAGGAGGAGGAGGCCCTGAGACGGGCCAACGTCGGACGGGGTGGTCGCCAGCTGAGGGGAGAACCTGCGTGGGCTGAGACTTGGGACAGTAGGCACCTGCTTTGGGCTGCGGAGGGTCACCTGTCCTACAGGACGGTGAAGAGCTTGGTAAATGGAATTCATCACTCTTCATTCATCTTCTTTCATTTCTGTTTGTCACTCCTTTTCTTCTTCATTTGAGCTAAAGATAGCTTTTGTTTCAAATCAACATAGGAGGCCGGGAATCTCAGGTCCTTCTCGGGCTACACGACGGCGATGGGGTGCTATGAGAGGCTGTCGGCTGAGGAGCGAGCCATGATCGAGCGGGGAGCTGTGGACAGCGGGCCGCCCACGGGGGCGCTTGGTGAGAACGAAACAAGCGTTTGCATTTTGTATGGAGTCGCCACCAATTTTTATGGGAAATTGGAACCGTTCGAGTACCTCGTGTCATGTCAAGACACAAAGTAGTGACATGAACACTAAGCAATCGTTACCCTTAGCATTCTATGTCTAGAATGACTCTCGTGGATGCCAATGAACACGGGTGCTCACGGAGATCTGGAGTAAGGGGTGAGGGTACGTATTAGGAAGCTCTTTTGATCGAACACCTAATCCCGCCCGCCTAGATAGCGGCCTCTACTAATGATTAGGAGAGTTATTCGTACTTGATATATCGTCGGCTATATGCATGCAATGCAACATCCAAGTTTTAATCCTAGCATGTGAAGATTTAACTAAGTCGGTTGACACGTAATTAGCATACAATTGGGTCGAAGTAGGATTTAATGTTCATCTACATGTGAAAACATACAAGCAATGAAAGGAATACAATAAAAGAAATACAATAATGAAATTTACATTAATTACGTTGGGATAGGCGATTTATGTCGAAATTACCTTTAAAACGGATAATTTGAGAAAAAAGGAAGAAGGAAAGAAAGAAAGAATCAAATAAATTAACGAACAAGTCAGAAGGTGATAATACAGATAATAGTCAATTATACGTAAACTAATTAGCTAAGTCAAGGCAGAAACGGAGTTCAGGGACAGAACTCAGCCAGGAACAGGCGCAGCAGAGCTGCGTCTTTTGGAATAGGCGCAGCAGACGCTGCGTCTGTTCCTTGGCTCAGTTCTGGCTGTGAAGCCGTACTTGCAAGCCGTTAATGTCGATTGGTGATTTTAATGATTAATTTAATTATTTACTCGGACGAAAGTGATTAGTATGTTATCTTACATATGAATGGGTCATGAAAACAGTAAAATATGAATGAGACGGATGCAAACGGATTAATTACATGACGGAATAATGATAGAAGTGAAAAATATTAATGAGTCCTACGAATTAATTCAATTAACTAAGTTAGATACAACGGATTAATGATGAATATGCGACGAACATGACAAAGGGCAGATGAAAACTATATCAAAGACGAATCCCAGAAACCCAATATGAACGAATTGAATTTCTACAACCCGGAATTGAATTTTATGACGAAAACCCGCGAATATTGGATTATTTGGGATTTAAGTCGGATTTATGATGATTTAAACATATTAACGATGACGATTATAATATACACATGTGATTTATTATGATACTAAGACGAAGAATCAACAGACGAACAAGCAAAAGAAAGATTTTGAATACGAATTACAGAGGACAAACGAAGAAGAAAGGAAGCAGGAACTGCGGCAGCCTCACGAAGAGGCGCAGCAGGAACTGCGCTCCTTCGAAGAGGCGCGGCGATTCTTTGCGTCCTTTCTCGACGGTTATTTACTGAAAATCCGCAAAAACAGGTTTTAAAGCATGGTTTTAGAAATCGGTTTTAATGGTATTTTCGACGTAAACCTTACAATTGATGATACGAAAAGTAAAATACAATAAATAAATAAGGATTATACACCCTCAGACTTACATGTTGACGAAACGAGAAGAACTAAGATATCGATTAGTGATGCTCGACGCGAATGCAAAGAGAGTGCCCTCGTAAGAGGAAAATGATTGATTAATTAAGTTGATTATTGTGTAGTTGGTCAAATTGGTCGGTCATGCAACGGAGAGGCTGGTACCCGGAAAGATCCGAGCTTACGTGGTCGAAAGTTCAAGCACGTAGGCGCCAATAAGTAAGAACAAAGTCTAGAATGCAAAGGGAGAAGAGAAGGGCGGACACTCGCGTGAGAAATATGAGGAACGAAAGCTCCTATTTATACTAATCACGTGAAGGAATTAGGGTTTCGGAGACTCTTTGGAAGTGAATCTCGGAAAGATATGAAAAAGATACGAGAAACACGCAGAAAAGGGCCTGGGAAGAGGCGCAGCAGCCACTGCGTCTCTTGGAAGAGGCGCAAAGACTTTCTTTGCGTCTATTCCCGGGAGGTTTCCTCTGTGAAGAAAGATTTCCGCGTTTGAGTTATGGTAGGACGGAAATAATTCGATTTCCTTAATATCTTATACGAATATTACGGGATATTTATTTGCCAAAAGATAAAATTTGTGAAATATGGAATAGAAATATCCGGAACATTCTGACTCGGGATTTAACGGTTATCAGAAAATGGAGACGGTTTTAGGCCCGGACTCCGAATGTACTCTAATTACTGCCAAAACGACCGTATCGGGACGTAGATGGCAACTAAGAGGTTGACATTAATATTTGAGCAATCACTTGACGATAATCTTACGAACTGTCACAAATCGTTCCGCGTATCAAACATGCGGCCCAGTCATCACCGGGTGGTTTGCGGGAGGTGCAGAAATGAGGTATCTACAGGAGCGTTCGGTGCTTTGGTGTAGGCTTGGAGGGATATCGCGAGGAGGAAGCTTCGGGCTAACCTCAGCCTCGTCCGAGCTTTCTTGGACCGGTTCTGGGACACGACCTCCACGTTTCACATGCCTTTTGGTGAGGTGGAGGTCACGTTGGAGGATTACGACATGATTTCTGGTCCGCCGTGTGGGACTGAGGTGGTGGAGTGGCCGGAGACAGCCATGAGGGTTGACTCGGCGGAGGCTAGGAGGTTGATCAGCTGGAACTTGGCGCCGAAGGCGGCTGCGGTACCTGGCTTGGTGCCTAGTTCTTACGTTCGGGACTACTTCGCGGGGAAGACCCCGGCGTCGATGGTGATCGAGGGGAGGGAGACGGCTCCTCCTCCCTGAACCGCAGAGCAGAGAGTCCGCTTGTGGCTCTGGTGGTTCCTGTCTTCGATTTACCTCGGAGATAAGGGAGAGAGGCTTTCGACGAAGCTTCTTCCCTTTCTTTCTGATCTGAGCTCCCTAGGCTGTTGGGACTGGGTCACTGTTGGTTTTGCAGTCCTCATTCGCTTTATGAGGGCCATGGTTCGTCCGGAGTTGATGGAGAAGGGGACTTCTCCTGCTGCTGTCGGCCCTGGACTGCTGTTGGAGGTATGAACCTTCGCTTCTTCTCATGAAAGATCATTTTCTTTTCTTGTCAAATGACGAGAGATCGTTATTGATTATCTGCTTTACAGGCATGGGTGTACTCCTACTTTTCGGGCCTCGCGCCCAAGAGGACGGAGCCGGTGGAGAAGGCTTATCCCGTTGTGAGGGATTGGGTGATGTGCCGCACGAGGAGTCGGCGTTCCTTCCACGACGTTTGTCGGTGGGAGGTGAACGCTCTTCAGCTGAACGGCGTGAGTATTTCACCTTACATTTGTTTGTTTCTCTTCCTTTACTTTTAGAACTGATCATAAGAATGACCCTTCGTTTACTTCTTCTAGTGGGTGCCTAGGCCTTGGGAGAAGTACGATGGCGCTCCTCCTTTCGTGGCTGAGGTCCTTCGACCTAGGAGCTCGAGTCGGCTGCTGCTGAGGACGTCGATGGGTCCTGTGTGGTACTTAGGTGAGCGCTTGGCTCGTCAGTGCTCTCGGGACGTCTTAACGATTCCCAGCGATCCTCCTCGGATGATGTTTAGGGAGCCTTCTGAGGCTGAGAGGGAGGCTGACCTGGCTGGCGTTGGTGGAGACGCCCTCCTTCTTCCTGGTGAGAACTACTCGGCGTTCCTCTACGGGAGGTTGGCGTACTGGCCGGTTGTGGTAAGTGCTTTATCCCCTCTTATTTTTGATCATATGAGCATGCGATGAAAGATCATCGGTTAACTGGAGTCATTTGACCTTGCAGGAGGTCGAGGCGGCGGGCATCGAGCCCCCAGAATACCCCGAGACCCTTGAGTACACCGACACGGCGGGAATGACGACGATCTCCGAGCTACGTGACTTTGACGTGGCGGTGAGAGATGCTGGCTTGGACGATTGACAGCATCTGATTCAGAGGGTGAGTCTTCTAACTCGTGTAGTTTTGCGTAAGAACGAATTTGCTCAAGTTTGTCCAATTGCTAAACTTTTTCCTTTTGAAATGCAGGTCGCGCCATCCCGGTTCGTGGCTTTGTGGAGGGTAGCCAACCGGCTGCGGGCTACTACCGTCGAGGCACTTGCTGGTGGCCGAGGACGTCAGGTATGAACCTTCCGTTTACTTTATTTTTGAATTTTCTAATCTTCTTTTATGCTTGAAATGATTGACATGAGCCAGTTTTGTTGTTTGCAGAGGGAGCGTGAGCTAGAGCGAGAGCTTGCCCAATCCCGGGAGGAGACGGCTCGCCTGCTGAGGCAGCTCGAGGTCCGCGACGCCGAGGTTGCTGCTCTCGAGGCGAGAGTTGCTGAGCTAGACGACGACCAGCAGTAGCTTCCGCGTTGCTTCTTGTTTTTTTGGTTGTATTTCTGTATATTTATACATTTTAGGACCCACTTTTGGACATTTGGATTTTGTTTTGGGGCTCGAGCCCCCAATTTGGTGTACATATCCTTTTTTGATCGTATATATGATGGCCTGAGTGCCTTTGCTGCTAGGTTGTTTTGTTTGTACCTGCAGGTTAGCTTTGGACAGGTTTGGTAGATGACGGTTTACGCCGTCATGCTGCCGAAATTTACACAGAAGTCACATAGAACATGTATTTGTACATATGGCCTAAATTAGCGCCAAACAATGATTTGAACAAGCAAAAAAATGGCCAGAAACGAAAATGCAAAAATTTGGTCGGGAATTGCAAAAATTTGGTTGGAAATGACCGGACGGTAGAGAGGGTTACCCCCTAAAAAGGAAAAAAATGAAAACATGTAAGTTTGAAATGGAGAGTGAAATGATTCCCCAAAAAAAGAAAAGGCAAAAAGAAATGTATAAGTTGGAAAAAATGTATAGATTTGAAAAAAGAATAAATTTGATTAAATTGGTGAAATGATTCCCAAAAAAAAAAAAATTAAAAGAAATGTACAAGTGTGCTAAAATGACGAAAATGTCGATGTCGTCTCGAGATCCGCATCCGCGAAATTAGGAAACACGAAATATGGTAACCTGACGCATTTACCAAAATAATAACCCGTATGAATAGGAAATTATTCGTTGAGGAATTTAGGAAAGATCCAACGCGGAAAATCACAGAAAAAGTGCTGAGGAAGAGGCGCAGCAAGAGCTGCGTCCCTTCAAGAGGCGCAGACTGCTGCGCGCTGTTTCTGATGCGTCCGTTCTGACGGATTTTAGGAAACAACTTTTAGTATAAATAGAGACGTCGAGGGAGGTTTTGTTCACATAATTCTTCCGTCTTTCTTCGTCTTATTACACAAATTTCCCAAAATAAGCCTACATCATGAATACTCTTGAGATTCGTCTAAAAGAATGGACAAATGAGTTCTCTAATATGGAGAAGCATGGCATGGGTGCTTATAATTTTGGATCGCTTTTGAGCTTGAAGTTGATCAAGGTAGTCAAACCGTTCCTACATGCTTGTCTTGACTATTGGGACCCTAATTATCACGTATTTGCCTTTCCTGGAGGCGACATTTGCCCATTTCCCGAGGAGATTGCTGCGATTGGTGGTTGGGATTCAGAACATTTGCCTGCTATTCCCTCCACTTCTCAAGAGTATAAGAATAAGTTTAGAGACTTGCTTGGATTGGCCAGGGTTGATGTTGACCGTCTTGTGACTTCTAAAGGAGTGCGAATGTTGGATTTCATCGATCGAGTTATCAATAGGGCTGATCCCACTGTCTCTTATGTTGCGAGGCGAAGGGCATTTGGGTTTTGCCTATTACATGTATATGTCCTTCAAGGGCATGTTGATGAGGATATGAGGGGCGACCCTCGTCTTTTGAGCCTGATTGAGCAAATGGAGCTGCGCAGGAGCCCAACTTGTCTGTGTTTAGAAGAGATCCTATTGGGCTTGGATAACAGGAAAGCCAATCGTGACCTACCTTACTTGGGAAGTCGCATTATTTTGCAGGTAAAAAGAACTCTTTTCTTTTTTCTTTTCTTTTTCTCTTTTTTCGTTCGTTTTTTTTTTCTTTTTTTTTTCTTTTTTTTTTTCGTTCCTAATACCCGCTTTTGGTAGGTCTGGCTTTTGGAGCGTCTTCGATTGATCGAGCCCCCGGTTAATGTTCCTTCTTATCATGCTCGCTCAATTGCAATGAGGACCAGGCTTTACATGGTGGACTTCACTCGAGTTTGCAATCATCGGGAGAATAAGGCGAAGAGCGAAGATGGCCCCTTAATCAGATGGATCGTACCATGGTAGCATCTCAAATCATCCTTTGGAGTATCTTCCTGGATCCTACCCAATCTGTTCGCATTCCGGCTTGGAGTTTATGATATGCACTTTCCGGAGAGGCGATGAGGCAGTTGGATTGAAGCGAGATGATTACGAAGCTTGACACTTTGTCCCGTAGGCTGCCGTGGCGCTTACTACTGAGGGTCGAAGAGAATGGGCCATCAAATGGGCTCAGAGGAACATTTGGTTCTTGAATTCTTCTGTCAGTGCTCTATGGGTGTCAGATTCCTATATGCGGTGGAGGAAGGCTGCTACTCCGGAGAAGCGCGAGAGATTGAGGAAGCGTGAACTTGTCGACTACAAGGTTCGCGAGGTGGAAAAGAAGAAGGAGAAGCATCTGACTGAGGGAGAGGAAGAAGCCGGGTTTCGAGTTGTTCACCCTTCGAAGAAACCAAAGACTTCTCCTGCCGTCGAGATGGTGGTTGACAGGAATGGCAAAGCGAGACCACGAGAGAGACCATTGGTGATTAGGTCTGAAGTGACGCAAGAGCGTCCGGCTCGAGGTCGGGACAAGAAGTATGATAGAAATGACAAAGGCAAAGGGAAAATGGAAGAGTAGCCTAAGTCTTTATTATTATTTATTATTATTATTATTATTGTAATAAGAAGGTGGGGTTCTTAGAATCCTAGCCTATTTATCTTTATTACGATTTTATTATGTAACGTACTATTATTATTAATGAAATAAAAAAGATTAAATGGTTATGAAACCGTTGTGATTTTCCTTTCATTATTCTTGTCGAATTTTAAGTGCATTCGCAAATGTCCTTCTATTTACATTTAAAATGATTAAATGGGTTGTATCCCGTGAAGGATTGCCTACGTATTCATTTAAAAAATGAAATCAAACCCTTGCGCGTAGTTCGAGTAAATGTAAAAGAGTAATTGTACTAAGTAAGAGCTTGTAATGAACTTTAGAAAATAAGCATGTGCTTTACTTACTCCTAAAATGCAATTTAGTTTATTTGATGATATGAGAATGACAGATTGTCAAAATGCAAGAGCAAGATGACATTAGCTTAATTCAGCTTGGCCAGGGGCCGTTTATTTCGTGCCACAAGAGCGACACGTGAGGTCACGCGAGGCGCGTTTTTGCTCCTATTCTAGGCGTATAGTAACGTTTTAATTGGTCAAGGTTTGTTGGGTTGGCAAATTCATTCCCGTCTAGGTCTGTGATCCTAACCGCACCCCCTGGAAGTATGAACTTGACTAGGAATGGCCCGGCCCAATCGGGTTTGAATTTTCCTCGTGGATCGACAGGTAAAAGAGCCCTAATTGATTTGAGGACCAAGTCTCCTTCTTTGATGTTCCTTGGCTTAACCCTTTTCTTGAAGGCTCGTTTGATACGCGCCTGATATGTTTTCACATTATGTAATGCACGTAACCTTCGTTCATCCAGGAGGATGAGTTCTTCATATCTATCTCTCTTCCAATCGGCTTCGGGTATTTGACTTTCGAGTAAAATACGTAAGGACGATATTTCTAGCTCGACTGGTTGTACGGCTTCCATGCCGTAGGTCAAATAGAAAGGAGTGGCCCCAGTGGGTGTCCTAACGGATGTACGGTATCCCCATAAAGCAAAGGGTATCTTGCTTGGCCAATCTCTATAGTTGTCGATCATTTTCTTGAGAATCGTGACAACATTTTTGTTTGCTGCCTCTACCGCGCCATTGGTTTGTGGTCTATATGGCGAGGAGTGGTGATGCTTGATTTTGTACTTGGCTAGCAATTGTTCAGTCTCAGCTTGGAAATGTGATCCATTGTCACTGATGATCTCATGTGGGCAACCATATCGACAGATGATATTGGTTTGTATGAAATTTGCCACGTTCTTGGCTCTAAGACTGGTGTAGGAAGCCGCTTCTACACACTTGGTGAAATAATCTATTGTTACTAGGATGAAACAGTGACCTCCTGTTCCGGCTGGAGTGATCTTGCCGATGATGTCAATTCTCCAAGCAGAAAATGGCCAGGGAGATGTCATAGTGTAAAGCAATGAGGGAGGAACATGTTGCACATTCCTGAAGATCTGACAATTATGGAAATGTCTCACATATTTGATGCAATCAGATTCCATCGTGGTCCAATAATACCCTAAACGCGTGATTTTCTTTGCCATCATGGGCCACTCATGTGAGGGCCACATTCTCCATCATGTACTTCTTCCATCACTTTCCGTGCCTGTGAATGATCAAGACAACGTAGGATTACACCAAGAGGTGTTGTTTTGTCTAGCTCTCCTTGCATGAGGACGTATTGGGAAGCTAGCAAACGGATGGCGCGTTGTCCCCTTTTGTCCATTTCTGGTGGATAGGTGCCATGGAGTTTGAAGTTTAGGATTGCTTGGAACCAAGGCTCCTCTGTAATTTCCTCTTCATCGGTGATTTGGTGCACGTAGGCTGGTTCTGACCGTCGTTCGATGCATAAAGGCATTTCTACCATGCTATCCGGCATATTAATCAAAGATGCGAGTTTTGCAAGAGCATCCGCAAATTGATTTTCTTCTCGAGGTAGATGTAAGTAGGTTACTTGATCGAAGAATTGGGCGACTTGGTCTATTCTGGCTTGATAAGGTGCCAGGCTTTCGCTTCGGATTTTCCAAGATCCCGTAATTTGATTGATGATCAAAGAGGAATCCCCATGTACTCGAAGATTCTTGATGCCTAAACTTACTGCCGCTTGACATCCAATGAGACAGGCTTCGTATTCTGCGGCATTATTTGTCACCTCGAAGTCGAGTTTGACAGAGATTGGTGTATGCTCGCCTTCAGGAGAAATGAGCAACACTCCTATTCTAAATCCTCTTAAGTTCGATGCTCCATCAAAATAGAGGTCCCAAGAGTCTACATCTGTTTGGAGTATATCCTCATCCGGAAATGACCAGATGTCTATCATTTGTGTATCATTGATGGGATTTTCTGCGAAGAATTCGGTAACGGCGCGCCCTTTTATGACTTTCAAAGGTACATACTTGAGATCGAACTCTGAGAGCATCAAAGTCCATCTCGCTAGACGTCCATTGAGAACGGGTTTCTCGAAGAGGTATTTGACAGGATCCATTTTGGAGAATATCTTGACGGAGTAGCTAAGCATGTAATGGCGTAGCTTATTTGTTGCCCACACAAGAGTGAGACATGTCTTTTCGAGTGGCGTGTATTTGCACTCGTACTCCAACAACTTCTTACTAAGGTAGTAGATGGCTCTTTCTTCTTTTCCTACAGTTTGAGCTAGCATGGCGTCCATGGCCGTTTCAGTTACCATGAGATATAAACCAAGAGGTTGATCTCGTTGGGGTGGCATGAGCACTGGCGGTTTGGCTAGTATTTTCTTGATTCGGTCGAACGCCTTCTGACAGTCATCATCCCACACGGTGTGATCTGTTTTCTTTAACTTCTTGAATATGGGTTCGCAGATCATGGTGAGTTTCGATATGAATCGGCTTATGTATTGTACCTTGCCTAGGAATCCCCTGACTTTCTTTATCTGTTTGAGGTTGCGGCATTTCGATTAAAGTTTTGATCTTTGAAGGGTCTATTTCTATACCTCGTTGGCTAACCACGTATCCCAGGAGTTTGCCAGATGTCACTCCGAATGCGCATTTCTGAGGATTGAGCCTCATGTTGTACTTCCGTAGCCTCGCGAAGAATTTGCGAAGGTTCGCAATATGTCCCTCTCTTTCCTTGGACTTGACAATCATGTCGTCTACGTATACCTCGACTTCTTCATGCATCATGTCATATAAGAGTGTAGTTGCGGTGCGTTGGTAAGTAGCTCCGGCATTGATTAACCCAAACGGCATGACCGTGTAGCAATAGGTTCCCCATTGAGTGACGAAGGCGGTCTTATGCATGTCTTCTAAGGCCATCTTGATCTGGTTATATCCCGCGTATCCGTCCATGAAGGATAGCAATGCGTGAACCACCGTATTGTCTACTAATATGTCGATATGTGGTAGAGGAAAGTCATCTTTGGGACTTGCTTTGTTTAAGTCTCTAAAATCAACACAAACACGGATTCTCCCATCCTTTTTGGGTACGGGTACTATGTTAGCTACCCAGTCTGAGTACTCGGAAACTTTGATGAATCCGGCTTTGAATTGTTTATCGACTTCTTCTTTGATCTTGAAGGCCCATTCTGTCCTCATTCGACGAAGCTTCTGTTTCACGGGTTTGAAACCTGGCTTGATAAGGATCCTATGCTCTACAATGTCCCTGTCGATCCCTGGCATATCTTTGTAGGACCAAGCAAAAACGTCTTTGAACTCGTGTAGGAGGTCTATGAAATTGGCCCTTTCGGTGGGGCTCAAGGTTGTCCCTATCCTAAGTTTTTGGGGTTCTAGTTCAGTTCCTACGTTGATAGGTTCAGTATTTTCTATCACTGGTCCCCCTTCCCCCTCCTGTAGTATTTCTTTGGCTATGTAGGGAGGTATTTCGATTGAGTCAGGGTCTGGGTCATTCTCATTATCATCGTAAACAGAATTGCATTCAAGATAACACGAAGAGTAAGCAGAACCTGATTTATTCATATTAAGATTTGAGAAAAGTTGAAACAAAGAAGCCATCTGATCTGTGGTCACTGGCGGCAAAGGGACAGCGGTTGGGACATTTCCCGAACTACTGTTGCTATTAGACACTAAGCTAGGAGAAACGAAGGGAGTGGGAATGACGACGGGAGGAGACTCTCTAGGAACTTCTCTAGACTCCGACTCTGACTCTGACTCGAATTCATCGCCTTCTGGTTCTCCTTTGAACATCTCTCCTTCTCTAGTAGTGAGCTTGAAGAGTCTTCCTTGATTGTTTGTCCACTTGATCGATTTTCTCCATCCTTTCTGTTGATTGGTGTTGATTTCTGCATCCAGTGTGGCAATGATCTCATCTATGATGCTTTCGACACTCTTGATTAAGGGAAGATCCTGGAGGTAGACATCCTCCTCGTTATCCGTCCATATCCCGTTGATCACGTCTTCTTTTGGGGAGATAAGATGTGAGCAATCTAAGATAGATTCGTCACTTGTGATCATCAGAACTCCAAGAGGATTCTGAGTGTTGTTAGGCTTACCTTCAGGTGGTATTGGTGGGCGACCGTCTTCAATCATATCCTGAAGTACATTTTTCAGTTTGTAGCATTTCTCTATATCATGTCCCTTACCTCTATGGTATTCGCAGTACGAATTCTCATCCCAGAATTTGGATTTCTTTTCTGGTTCGGGTGTAGGACTTATGGGTTGAAGTTTGCCTAGTTTCATCAATCTTTTCAGAGCGTTGGAATATGTGTCCCCTAGATTTGTGAATTTCCTTGGAGGGGTACTCTTCTTAGATGGCTCGAGGAGGTTAACTTCATCAGTCTTGCTAGTAGAGCCGTAAGAACGACTTGTTGAGCCTTGATATCCACGACCTGTCGTTTTGGACAAGACCCTTTTACGAATGTCATCTTCGATCCTTGTCCCTAGTATGGTCAAGTCTTTGAAAGTTTTGATGTTTTGATACCTCAAATGATTTGCATAGATGGGCTTTAGCTTGTCCACGAATTTCTCCACGAGGGTGGCTTCATCCGGGCGTTCAACAAGTTGAGTACTAGTCTTCCTCCACCGACTTAGGAAATCGGTGAAACCTTCTTTGTCATTTTGGGCAAGAACCTCTAAAGTGCGCATGTTGACTTG
Source organism: Silene latifolia (assembly GCF_048544455.1). Lineage (NCBI taxonomy): Eukaryota > Viridiplantae > Streptophyta > Magnoliopsida > Caryophyllales > Caryophyllaceae > Silene > Silene latifolia. The sequence goes on along the minus strand of NC_133533.1, from coordinate 7,903,656 downwards.
GATTTCAGTATTATCCGCATATTGTTTAGCAAACTCGATTGCGGCATCGTCCCAAGTAGCGATTTTCTTGTGTTCTAGCGAATAGAACCATTGTTTTGGTATGGTGTCAAGAGATGAAGGAAAGATCCTTAAGAACATCTCGGGTTTAATGCCTTTGATAGACATGTAATCCTTAAAGGCACGGATATGGTTCAGAGGGTTTTCGTGCCCCTTAAATTTCGGGATATCCGTCATGTTGAAGTTGGTTTGCAACTTGGAACTCACAACCTCATATTTACGATTGTTCTCCCTATAAATGTCATCCCCTTTAAGGTACATCAATTGCTCCTCTAAGTATTGGAGTCGTTTCTCGGCTGCAGTCATACCTATGGGAGGGTTTTCGTCCCCGAAATTGTTCACAAAGTCATCGGCTATTTCACTTTCTCGAGGAGGCATCCTCGTTTCTACGGCATATATTCGGCCCTCAATGGTGTCAAGGCGATCATACACTTGGTCTTGAGTAACTTGGAGACGAGCTAGCGCGGCTAGGATTTGATCATTACATTATGGAGTTGGTTGAAGTTCGCGTCACTTGTTTCAGGCATCTTGGAAACTGAATAAGAGATCGACGACGAATCAAAACACGATCGACCACTCTAGCACACTTATTTAAAAAGAAATGTTTTGACATGTGAAGTGGGAGTGTGCCACTTGTGTCAGTGAGTTTTGAGGAAATGACAAAGTTTAAAAAATGTTGGTCCTAGTCAACTTTAGTGTAGTTGCAGAAGTGGACTCGAAGTGAGGTTTTGAAATGGGTTTTGAGGCCCGAATTTTGACTCGACAATTGGACAGAGTTTCGGCTTGTTTTGCGCTAATATTAGGCCCAAGTTTCGAAAATTATTATATTTTAAAGAAGGATTTTGTTTTTACAAAAATCATCATGGTTTCGTTATAGAAAATGGTGATACTTATGGTACAAACAATATACAAGCATTATAAGGGATGTTGAGTGCATTTAGAAGGGTTTTGGTTTAAAGGGTGGGTTGCCATACCGAACAATCAAACCCGAAGTCTGTGGAGAGGTTCGTACTAAACAAGAGTAAGGCCGATTCCCTGTCCATTTCCTCAAGTAGTGAAAGTCCTTGATACAAACAAGAGTAAATACCATGGTATGGATGACGTCAATCGCTATCCATCCTTAGGCCCAAATAAGAATTAGGACCGTTTAGACGAGACGATTGGTCGAATGGGTTGGGTTGGGCCTAGGAAGGCCGAATGAAACGATCTAGGAAGATCGAGTTATGAAAACCGACAATTATCTTGTACAAACTATTCCCTAACCTTGTTCAAGTTTCACTCTTTTGGCGACACGTAAGTGTATTATCCCCAGCGGAGTTGCCAAACTGTGGACAATGGGCCCACGGGGGCGCTTGGGAGAGAACAAGCGTTTGCATTTGTGGAGTCGCCACCGATTTATTGTGGAAAATTGGAAACCGTCCGAATACCTCGTGCCATGTCAAGACACAAAGTAGTGACATGAACACCAAGAACTCGTTACCCTTAGCATTCTATGTCTAGAATGACTCTCGTGGATGCCAATGAACACGGATGTTCACAGAGATCTGGAGTAAGGAGTGAGGGTACGTATTAGGAAGCTCTTTTGATCGAACACCTAATCCGCCCGCCTCGATAGCGGCCTCTACTAATGATTAGGGAAGTTATCTATACTCGATATATTGTCGATTATATGCATGCAATGCAACATCCAACGTTTTAATCCTAGCATGTGAAGAATTAATACTAAGTCGGTTATCACGTAATTTAACATACAATTGGGTCAAAGTTGAGATTAAGATCGATTACATGTGAGAACATACAAGTGATACAAGAAAGAAAATTATAAATACAATAAAGAAAAATTACAATAATTACATTGGATTAATGATGATTTATGTCGAAAATACTTTTAAAACGGATAATTTAAGAAAGAATAAATAAATAAATTAACGAACATGAATTAAGGGTGATAATACGAATAGTAGTTAGTTAATACGTAAACTAAAACTAGGTCAAAGCAAGACGGGAGTTCGAGAGACGAGAAATAAACCAGAACAACAGCAGCAGAGCTGCGCCTCGGAAGAGGCGCAACGATTCTTTGTGTACGTTCCTTGGCTCGATTAATTTGTGAAGCCGGAATTGCAAGTTGTTAACGTTCGTTGGTTAATTTAATGATTGATTAATATTATTTACTCGGATGGAAGTGATTAGCAGGTTATTTACATGTGATTAATGGTCATGAAAGCAATAAACATGGATGAAACCGATTTAAAACGAATTAATTACATGATTAAAAAGGGGTAATTAGTGAATTGAACAAACTAATTAGGTTAAATATGACGAATTAATGATGGATACGATGAACAACAGTTGAATATGATAATAAACAGGCAAGAAATATATCAACGATGAATTTCAGAAACTCAATATGAATGAATCGAATTTCTACAACCCGGTTTGACTTTAATGACGAAAACCCGCAAATATTGGTTATTTGGGATTTAAGTCGAGAATTAATGATAAATTATATGTTAATGATGATGAACAATATGTTAAATTATCATGTGAATGAAATAAGAACAAACAAAGACGAAAGAAAACAAAAGGACGAAACCAACAGAAGACGAAGGACGAAGAAGAGAAGCAAGAACGGCGGCAACCTCAGGAATAGGCGCAGAAAGTGCTGCGTCCTTTCCAAGAGGCGCAGTAGTTGTTGCGTCCCTTCTCGACGTCTGTCTCCTGTTAATCCGTAAAAAGGGTTTAAACAAAGGGTTTTAGAAATCGGTTTTAATTGTATTTACGTCATAAATCTTACAATATGATTACAAAAATAAAGAACAATAAATAAAAGAGAGATTTATACCCTCAGACTTACATGTTTGACGAAACGAGATGAACTAAGTTTACGATTAGTGATGCTCGACTCGAATGTAGACAAAAGTGCCCTCGTAAGAGGAATTTAAACAGATTGATTAAGTTGATTATGGTGGAGTTGGTCAAATTGGTCGGTCATGCAAAACGAGGCTGGTACTCAGAAAGATCCGAGCTTACGTGGTCGAAAGTTCAAGCACGTAGACGCCAAAAAGTAAGAACGTGGTCTAGAATGCAAAGGGAGAAGAGAAGGGCGGACACTCGCGTGAGAAATATGTGAGACCGAAGGTCTCTATTTATACTAATCACACGGAGGAAGTAGGGTTTTCGGAGAAACTTTGGAAGTGAATCTCGAAAAGATATGAAAAGATACGAAAAATACGCAGAAAAGGACTTGGGAAGAGGCGCAGCAGGCACTGCGTCTCTTGGAAGAGGCGCAGCACCTGCTGCGTCCTTTCCCAAGTGGTTTCCCTCTGCGGAAGAAAGATTTCCGTGTTTAGTTTATGGAATAACGGAATAATTTTGTTTTCCTTATTATTTTGTGTGAATATTACGGAAAATTGTTTACCAAAGACTAAAAGATTTATAAAATATGGAATAGAAATATCCGGAACATTTCAGAACATTCTGACTCGGCATTTTAACGGTTATCAGAAAATGAAGACGGTTTTAGGCCCGGACTCCAAATTTACTCTAATTACTGCCAAAACGACCGTATCGGCACGTAGATGACAATTAAGAGGTAGACATAAATTTTTGAGCGATCACTTGACGATAAACTTATGAACTGTCACAAATCGTTCCGCGTACCAAACATGCGGCCCAATCATCACCGGGTGGTTTGCGGGAGGTGTAGAAATGAGGTATCTACAGAGCCTCCACTTTGACTGAGGCTTGGACAAGGCGAAAGTCAAAGTATAGCCATCAGGTCAATCGAAGATTACAACCTGACGACTATGGCGACGCGAGGCGGCTCAAGGGGTCTGAGCCAAGGACTTGTCGTCGGGAACATTTTAGAGTCTGTCGACTATCGGGGAGGGTCGTTTAAAGTCCATTAGACTACGTGAGGAGGCTCGCCAGCCATAAGAAGAGACCATACCTGAAATTCCTTGAAACTCCAGAGGAAACAAAACGCGATATTGGGATAAGACGGCAAGACACAGTCTGGAACTGCTGGGAGAAATCTGCTTATGTTCAGCTTCAAACAAACTTCGGAAGGATTTGGGGACGATGTTGATCTCCATGTCTCGAGAGGGAATTACTGCCGGTCGTGAACTCTCGCTGGGGGAACATAATCGGGAACTGATCTCCATGTCTCGAGAGGGAATGTCTATCCGTGTACTCTCGCTGGGGGAACATAATCGGGAACTAATCTTCATGTCTCGAGAGGGAATGTCTATCCGTGTACTCTCGCTGGGAGAACAGAATAAAGGCGTGTCGAAACACCAGTCAAAGAAGGAACGCTCGTTGTGACAAGCTAGGTCTTGGATAAAAGGGTGATAATTTGTTGTTGGCTTGGAAGATGTGGATCCGGGTGAAGAACATACGTCAAACGGACCAAATATGCGATATAGCATCAAGGAAGAGGCGCACCAAAGATGGGCCCATAAAATAACGAATTTTTGAAAATTCGTATGAAGGGAAGCTGAGGAAGAGGCGCAGCAAGAGCTGCGTCTCTTGGAAGAGACGCAGCGGGTGCTGCGTCTATTCCTCGGTGTGGCAATTCTGCGTAAAAACCCGATGAAACAGAGGGTTCATTTCATTTGTTCAAAACATAATTCCTCAATTTCTCTCTCAAATTCCAACCATTTCCGTAAAAATTTGATCCAAAAGTTTGCATTTGCCATGACTAATCGAGGTATTTGTATCAATCTTGCTTTTATCTTCTGTATTTGATCTAATGGGATCGACAAAATTAGGGTTTTCAACCCTAATTAGTCGAAAATTTGGGGCTTTTCCCCCAAACGACTTTGCCTTGCGAAATTGACTTTGTAAATGGCCAATTGGTAGTATAAGGATCATAACCATGTATTTGTTTCGAATTTTTGTTAAGCTTTGAGCATTTGAGTGAAATTGAGACGGTTTCACAGCTAAACCGTAAATCGCTTCGAAAATAGCCTTAGGATTGCCCATTTGCGACGAAACTTGATATTTGGAATCCTTGTGTTATGGGTAAACTTCTTATCATCTCGGAATTTTGGCTTGTGACGGCTTTTTCAGGACACTTTCTAGGGCATAATCGCCATTATAACGAAATGTTGTCGAAATTCCGACTCGAACCCATGACTAGGCTTCAACTTAGGCTTGAGTTGACCCAAATTACCACATGAGTGGACGGGTTTGTGGGTAATTTGCCAAAGATGGCGAGAAACGAGATGTTTGACGAAACGAGATGAACTAAGTTTACGATTAGTGATGCTCGACTCAAATGTAGACGAAAGTGCCCTCGTAAGAGGAATTTAAACAGATTGATTAAGTTGATTATGGTGGAGTTGGTCAAATTGGTCGGTCATGCAAAACGAGGCTGGTACTCAGAAAGATCTGAGCTTACGTGGTCGAAAGTTCAAGCACGTAGACGCCAAAAAGTAAGAACGTGGTCTAGAATGCAAAGGGAGAAGAGAAGGGCGGATACTCGCGTGAGAAATATGTGAGACCGAAGGTCTCTATTTATACTAATCACACGGAGGAAGTAGGGTTTTCGGAGAAACTTTGGAAGTGAATCTCGAAAAGATATGAAAAGATACGAAAAATACGCAGAAAAGGGCTTGGGAAAAGGCGCAGCAGGCACTGCGTCTCTTGGAAGAGGCGCAGCACCTGCTGCGTCCTTTCCCAAGTGGTTTCCCTCTGCGGAAGAAAGATTTCCGTGTTTAGTTTATGGAATAACGGAATAATTTTGTTTTCCTTATTATTTTGTGTGAATATTACGGGAAATTGTTTACCAAAGACGAAAAGATTTATAAAATATGGAATAGAAATATCCGGAACATTTCAGAACATTATGACTCGGCATTTTAACGGTTATCAGAAAATGAAGACGGTTTTAGGCCCGGACTCTAAATGTACTCTAATTACTGCCAAAACGACCGTATCGGCACGTAGATGACAATTAAGAGGTAGACATAAATGTTTGAGCGATCACTTGACGATAAACTTACGAACTGTCACAAATCGTTCCGCGTACCAAACATGCGGCCCAATCATCACGGGTGGTTTGCGGGAGGTGCAGAAATGAGGTATCTACAACATTAAGCTTACATTTTATCTTATTTGTTTGAGTTAATAAAGGGTTGTCAAGGAGTCTTTAGTTTCCTTTTCTAATTATTAGCAATAAGGAGTCTTTATTATTTTAGCCTTTATAGCTTATTTAAAGAGGACTTTTGGGTTCTCTTTGGTTGATCAAACAACCGTCCTCTTTGGCTAATTATAGCCTTTGGTTTGCTTGTAATTATTGACTCAGAAATCATAATCAAAAATACAACTTGCTTGCTTAGCATTTTTCCGTTATTTATTCAAACGCGTCTTTGAATATTTACTTTGTTCGATCTCAATAGGTCTTGAGTTCGTTCGCCATTGATAAGTTATAGGTCTAACTTGTCAAATATCGCTTCCGCATTTTTAATTCGTATCATAAGTGGTATCAGAGCTTCGGCTCTTGATTTTCTTAAACCAAGGGGAGAAGAAAGTGTTCGATCCTAGTTTACCACCTGTTTTTGATGTTTATGATGATGATATCGTGTATCAGGTTGTTCCACAAATAGAACACGTTGGCACTCTAGTGGTCTTTTATATCTCACAAATAATAATGCCTAAGGTTGGCTTGGACGAGTTTGCATTGTCTTTGATTATCAAGGAAACAAAGGACACGGTTTGGACAGCCCAAGAGAATTGTGGGAATACGTATGAAACCATGAACATAATAAGTCCAGAACTTGATGCTATAAGTTTGACGTTTCTATATAATAATGTATTGCATTATCACGGTTTTAATGGAATTCCAAGAATAGTTCGTGGGTTTAATGAATTTAGGCAGGACATGGGTCAGGGCAGTACGCTTTTCGTGAACGACACATTAACAACATTTCAAAGTATGCGAATGTGTGATTGGAACCAGCAGCAAACGTCCAAGATGTTCAATCCAGGCATTTTGGGAACCAAGGAAGGACACATATTTTACCTTACCTTATAAAGGTAATTTCGTCCATTTTTTACGTACTTAAAATGAAGGGAATTTGCACCTTTTTGAGAGATAAACCGTGCAATCATCCTTTGGACATATCGTAGGACAAAACGCAAGATCGTCACATCCGTCGGATCGGACCCGATTAAAATCAATTAACGTGACAAACATTGAGATGAACAACACGAGTAAGTTAAGCGCATAGCGTTGGCCAATGCATTGGTGTCCACCTGCTCCAAATACCAAGTAATTTCTTTTGTACAACTGGTCTTCTCTTCTCTCCTCGGAATAAAATCTATCTGGGTCAAAACGGTGTGGATTTGTGAACCCTTGGAATCCTGACTCGTAGACTGAGGGGAATACCACACTACCCTTTGGGATAGTGTAATCCTCGGTGAGTGGGAATTCCTCTTTAGTCAGGTGAGGTACGAGCGTGCCTGGGGCGCGGATCCTGAGTACTTCACGCGCAACAGCATGCACGTACCTCATTTCTGACAGTTGTTCAGCTGTGATTGGTTTGTTTGACTCTGGTTTCCAGATAGTCTCAACTTCCTCCCTAGCCTTCTGAAGGACGTCTGGGTGGGCATCTAGTAAGACGACCGCCCAGAGTAAGGAGGAAGTGGACGCGTCTTGCGCGGCGAACAGGAAGTCAAACATGTGGGCCCCTATCTCTCGGTCGCTACAATTCGGCGGCGGGGTTGTTGTCGTTGACTCTTGTCTCACTAACTCTTGCATCCAAAAGTCAATCATACACTTAGGCTCCTCTCCCTCTATTCTCATCTTATTCTTACTCTCATTCGCCCACCCGGCTAGCATCCCGACTAGCCGGTCCACTGCATGCCGGGCTTTGCAGAACGCAAAGCCCGGGAAATCAATAGGGAGAGCAATTACACCCACGTTGAAATAATTATAGTCCTCCCTAAACCGTTCACGTGCCTTTTCGCTCAAATACGACCCTACAAACACGTTCTGAGACGTCTCAAGATTCATATCTCGAGCCAGTAGCCTCAGCGCTACTGGCTCTGGCTTCTCAGTACCACCTGATGACAGCCCCACCCAACGATCAAAATGTTTCAATATTACCGTCTGTTGAATGTCAATATACGTAGAAAGCGCCTTCGGGGTGAAATTCGGCGCCATTTGACGTCGAAGATCTTTATGCTCTTGGCCAAACAAATATATCATGTTATGCTTTCCAAACAACTTCTTACCAAAAGGATGACTAACAAGCTGAAACCCGTCCAGCCGAAGATTAGCGAAAATCCTATGACTCATCTCCGAGTCCCTTACAAAAACTATAAACTGGCCAATTACGTAATTGGCTGAGACCCCGACAGGGGACGACTTGGCATAATCTGCCTGGTCGTTCCAGAATTTCTCAGGGTCTCGGATTAAAGGTATAACATTGCCTAAAAAAGGGATCACACAATTTGGTCCTGGTAGTATAGACTTCTTTTTTAGGTACAATATTTGTTCAAGAAACAAAACAAATGCAACTATTGAAAATGCATATGGTGCAAACCACCTTACAAATGACCATTTTTCAAAATTTATCTCCATTATAAAAAATTTATTTATATTTATATTTGCTTTTTTTTTTGTGGGTTTTAGGGTTTGGGTATATAGGTGATTTTTATAGTAGTCTTTTCTAACTATTAGCAATAAGGAGTCTTTATTATTTTAGCCTTTATAGCTTGTTTAAAGAGGACTTTTGGGTTGTCTTTGGTTGATCAAACAACCGTCTTCTTTGGCTATTTATAGCCTTTGGTTTGCTTGTAATTATTGACTCGGAAATCATAATCAAAAACACAACTTGCTTTCTTAGCATTTTTCCGTTATTTATTCAAACGTGTCTTTGAATATTAACTTTGTTCGATCTCAATAGGTCTTGAGTTCGTTCGCCATTGATAAGTTATAGGTCTAACTTGTCAAATATCGCTTTCACATTTTTAATTCGTATCATAAGTGGTATCAGAGCTTCGGCTCTTGATTTTCTTAAACCAAGACGGTCCTATGGGGGAGAAGAAAGTGTTCGATCCTAGTTTACCACTTGTTTTTTATGTTTATGATGATAATATTGTGTATATGGTTGTTCCACAAATAGAACACGTTGGCACTCTAGTGGTCATTTATATCTCACAAATAATGTCTGAGGTTGGCTTGGACGGGTTCGCATTATCTTTGATTTGCAAGGAAACAAAGGACACAGTTTGGACAGCCCAAGAGAATTGTGGGAATACGTATGAAACCATGAACATAATAAGTCCAGAACTTGATGCTATAAGTTTGACGTTTCTATATAATAATGTATTGCATTATCACGGTTTCAATGGAATTCCAAGATTAGTTTGTGGGTTTAATGAATTTAGGCAGGAAATGGGTCAGGGCAGTACGTTTTTCCTGAACGGCACATTAACATCATTTCTAAGTATGCGAATGTGTGATTGGAACTAGCAGCAAACGTCCAAGATACGAGTGACATTACTCAAGATTCGGAAGTTGGTAGTTTTGTGCTAAGGGTTGGAACCGATGCTTCGATGGGCTCAATGGCACGTTGTGTTTGTATGGTGTCTTGCGTTGGTCCATCTTGACAAATTACATTAAGCTTACTATTTATCTTATTTGTTTGAGTTAATAAAGGGTTGTCAAGGAGTCTTTAGTTGCCTTTTCTCATTATTAGCAATAAGGAGTCTTTATTATTTTAGCCTTTATAGCTTGTTTAAAGAGGACTTTTGGGTTGTCTTTGGTTGATCAAACAACCGTCCTCTTTGGCTATTTATAGCCTTTGGTTTGCTTGTAATTATTGACTCAGAAATCATAATCAAAAACGCAACTTGCTTGCTTAGCATTTTTCCGTTATTTATTCAAACGCGTCTTTGAATAATAACATTGTTCGATCTCAATAGGTCTTGAGTTCGTTCGCCATTGATAAACTAAGTAGC